>NC_044316.2:26101017-26381017 GCF_007474595.2 Lynx canadensis | reverse complement strand
CACCTGGGTGGCTCAGTCGGTTGAGTGTCCGACTTTGGCTCAGATCATGATCTCACAGCTGGTGAGTTCAAGCCCCTCGTCAGGCTCTGTGTTGACAACTCAGAGCCTGGAGCCTACTTCTGCTTCTGTGTGTCCCTCTCTCTGCCGCTAACCCACTCGCGTTCTGTCTCTGTCTCTCTCAAAAATAAATAAACATTTAAAAAAATTAAAAAAAAAACAATTACAATATGTGGTAAGTTGGAAGATAGAAGAGGCTTGACAGGGCTCAGGGGGCAGGCTGGGTCAGCATTATACCCACTCATTGGCCATTAGTTTAGTAAATAATCCAGGATGTAACTTCTTAGAGAGGTAGCAGAGGGTTTGGTGGCATAGTGAGGATCTAAGATGTGTTTAGGGGCAAAGGAAGGGGATGAAATGGGGGAGGTCAGAAATTCAAATTCAATGGGTAAAGATCAGTCAGGGAGCAGACAGATGTCTGAAATGGAATAGGAGTTCAGGTGGTGGGCAAATGGTACAACTGTCACCATGTGCTTTTTTGGTCCTCCAATAGCTATCATTTTAGATACCACCTTCCTGACACCACCGTTTAGAACCCAAAAGCCACTCTAATACTCATACTTCTTTGCACTTCTTCTTCCCTTCACCCCACCAGACATTTCTATTTGTGTCCTATGGAACCCCTGTCTGTTGGTGTAACTCCCTTACTTCTTCTACTTATTCACAGAACTACCTATAGCAGATACCTTTTGAGGTATCTCCCCAGATCACAAAGACCTTCATAGCACCTCTCTTAACCCATAATGGTGAACTTTTGGCTACCATCTTGTTCCATGTGTCCAAGACACCCTTGGATACTCCCCCAATCATCTACTCTCTACTGAACACAGATACCTAGAGAAGATTTCTGTCACATGCAACCAGAGATCTAGCTAATCTCTCTCCACCTTCTAGCCTGAATTGAAACCTGGCTTTCCCCTGAAGTTACCACTTCCCCTGTAGTCCTTTCAAGTAGAAGCTATTTATTCCCCATACCCCACAAACAGAGAGGCATTAGCAACAGTCTTCTAGCTCCTCAAGACCCTTCTAAATAATTTCTCCTCTATTCTAGTATGAAAAACCTCTGCCCCACTGAAGTTCATGCCATTCAACTAGTCATCTTCTCGCATGTCATCTACCAACCTGGTTACAGCTTCACATTTATTAAATGCCTGGTTTATTTCTTCATTCTGTGAGGAGGGGGAATTTATTGATTCTGTGGAGCACCCATTTAACGTCCCAGTTAGTTCCTTGATCTTTCAAACTCAGCATCTTCACTTCCAGTCCACTGCAGTGTCCTCCTATGGCAACATCCTGTACTCTATCACCACCAGAACGGTTCTACCCAAACTCTCTGTCATCCATCCGGCACTCTTCCTTGACACAATCTAATGGATTGAGGCTTTTGCAAATTTTCAACCTGTGTTCTCAGCCTAGAAACCTTTTTACTTGTTTCCCATCAGCTTTTCCTTTCATTCCTTATGGTCATTGCAAATCTTCACTACTCATTTTAAGCTCCACACAGTCAGGTGAAACTCTGTTTGTTTATTAATTTATTTATAACACTACTCAACAAATATTCATTACATACCTGCTATGTGCCAGGTGTGTGGATACAATGGCACAGCTTTGCCAGCAAGAAGTTCACAGTCAAAAAGGATTTGAGGGGCGCCTGGGTGGCGCAGTCGGTTAAGCGTCCGACTTCAGCCAGGTCACGATCTCGCGGTCCGTGAGTTCGAGCCCCGCGTCAGGCTCTGGGCTGATGGCTCGGAGCCTGGAGCCTGTTTCCGATTCTGTGTCTCCCTCTCTCTCTGCCCCTCCCCGTTCATGCTCTGTCTCTCTCTGTCCCAAAAATAAATAAACATTGAAAAAAAAATTATAAAAAAAAAAAAAGGATTTGAATCCAATAATCACACCCATAAACATATTATAAACCATGATAAGACCCTGGGGGTAGGGCTGGGAGGTAGAAAGGGGCATTTCAGGAAGAAGAAACAGCATGAGCAAAGCTCTGGAGAAGAATGGAATGTGGTTTGGGGAAATGAAACAAGACCTATAAGGTTGGAAATAGAAAACTAAAAAGAGAGTGGAATAAGATGAGTCAGTGAGGTGACAGGCTAAGTGACAGGGTGAGATCTGCATTTTGAAAAGACTACTGGCAAGGGATGAATAGGTGGAGCCCAGGGGCTTCTTTAGGTTAGTGAAACTGTTCTGCATGATATTGTAATAGTGGATACATTTGTCTTGTCAAAACCCATAGAACTGTAAAAGACAAAGCGTGAACCCCAATATTAACTATGGGCTTTAGTTAATAATGATTTATTAATAGTGGTTCCATCAGCTGTAACAAATGTGCCACATCAATGCAAATTATTAATGATAGGGGAAGCTGGGAGTAGAGTAGTGAGTGGGGTTATAAGTACAGAGTACTATGTGCTCAATTTTTTTTTAATTATTTATTTTTATTTTTTTTTATATATATATGAAATTTATTGACAAATTGGTTTCCATACAACACCCAGTGCTCATCCCAAAAGGTGCCCTCTTCAATACCCATCACCCACCCTCCCCTCCCTCCCACCCCCCATCAACCCTCAGTTTGTTCTCAGTTTTTAACAGTCTCTTATGCTTTGGCTCTCTCCCACTCTAACCTCTTTTTTTTTTTTCCTTCCCCTCCCCCATGGGTTCCTGTTAAGTTTCTCAGGATCCACATAAGAGTGAAACCATATGGTATCTGTCTTTCTCTGTATGGCTTATTTCACTTAGCATTACACTCTCCAGTTCCATCCACGTTGCTACAAAAGGCCATATTTCATTTTTTCTCATTTATGTGCTCAATTTTTATGTGAACCTAAAACTGCTCTAACAAATAAGAGTCTACTAACTAACTTTTTTTTAAATAAGAGGGATGGGGAAGACCATTGGCTACTGTGAGGAAAGTAGATTTGAGGTAGAACAAATATGGGCAAATCATTAAAAAGCTGTCACAGAAGTCCAGGCAAGAGAAGATGGTAGTTCAGATCAGAATGGCTATGGGGAAAAAGGAGAGAAGTAGACACAAGATGGGATTGACAAGACTTGGTGAGGGACTGGATATGGGCTGGGGATCAAGGGCCCCTGCGATTTCTGCCTTGCCCAACTTGATGGTTAAATTATATCACTCAACAGTTGTTAAAGAGGATCTAAAACAATTTTATCAACACCATTGCTACATGCTAAGAAACCACTGAACACATAGATTCTCAGCATGCATGTAAAGGTGATATTCACAGTAAAGATGTGTAACCGCCTTTCAGCTTTGACCATGATTGTTTCCTGCTAGACCTTGTTTAAAGAGAGTTCATCCCATGAGTTCTATTCCTGTTTCAACCATTAATTGAAGTAGACAAGGTTACTTGGATTTTCTGGGCCTTAGTATTTATACCCATAAGATGAGAAAGCTGAGCCAGATTACCTACAATATGTAGTATCGAGTGAGGACGGGGGATGCCAGTGGTATCTAGCAGCCAGAGGTCTTCCAGATAGTGAAATAGTCTTCATGCCTGTCACTTCCCAACTCCTGGGCTTTCACAATGAGTGCTAATACATCCAATTTGTTGGTCAGTGTTCTCCTGCTCCTGGCAGGTCTACAGTTCTTGGATTTCTGCTTATTTGTTCCAGGATCATGACTAGTGTCTGCATGAACCACCATAACCTCAGATAACTCTGGGCCAACACTAAATACTTCTGTCCAAGTCAGGTTTAGGACACACTACCAGATGGTCCCAGAGAAAACTCCGTTCTCTGTGTGTTTTTATTTCAAAATCAAGCCTATCTTCAGACAACAGAACAAATGTGCTAATATCCTGTTCCAAAAACCAAAATACACAAACTCTCAGGAACCACCAGCCCTCCAGTTGATCTGCCTTCTAGAAAATGCCCTTACTATTCAATGTCTCTGTGTTCTTACCTCCTTTTCAACCACACCAGTAATGCAACACAGCACCTGTAGCAACTGAACCTTGCCAACTTTGTTGCTAACCATATAATCCACAGTATAGGGAGCTGCCACTTAATCTGGCTTTCCCCACATAAATTCCTGTTTGTGGGTTCCAGCAGGGGAAGCCAAGGTCATATGCTATAGTTGGGCCATGATGCCTTTGCATACCATGCTTCATTGAGAACTGCCTAAGATAAACACAATGGTTCTACATCTGACATAAGAGTTAGCGCTTTGCTGAAACCTATGGCACTTAGGTCCAGACTAAGGACTGTCCCAGAGAATCCAAAGGCCTCTTGCTCTCGCCACTTTCTTCTAGGGATCCCAGGAAGCAAATTTCTTAGAAACTTATCACTGATTTACCCTTATCTAAGGCTATGCTGTTTTCCTGCAAGGAACTGGACAGAGTTTCCCTAAGCCTCACTCTGGTCATCATTTGAGTGATTAACGCAGCCTGATGCTGTATTCAAAACCACCCCTGTCTCTGCCCTGCACCCTGCTCAGAATCCTTGATTCAAACAAGTGCCCTCTTTCTATCTCATGAATGAGAAAATTCCCTATGGGTGAAGTCCTTGCACATTTAGATTACTGCTCTGGAGTGTAAGGTTTATCTCCCAATGATAAACATGTCAATTCTATATAATGTCTGATGCACTGTAATTTCTTCCTTCCAAGAGAAGCTTATTAATTTGAGTTAAGCGGCAGGTTGCTGATCAGCCCGTGTATTAATTGTCCGTGGTCAAATGCCAGCCTTTAGTCCAATTAGCTCTGTCTGGATGTTGTGGACATGACCGCCTATTGTTGCTGCCCTGAAGATGGCCAGCTCATGGGTAGTTTAGCAACTGATCCCAAGGCCTGGTTTGAACAAATAAACCGAGGCAATTAGAATGCACCTGAAGCACTTTTGTGATTATCTGACTAATGTCTTTCTGACTAGACAATAAACTGCATGGGAGCATACAGTAGTTGCTCAATAGGTATTTTTCAAATTAATAAATGTATGAATAAAGCAGAAAGACTATGGGGTTAAGAGAAGTCAGGGAAGTCAGGGGAGGACTTGAATGAGTCAAAGGTTTGACTAAGTTATGACTAAGCCAAGTTATGAGTAAACAAAACCTATAATGCAGAGAAGACACACAGAGTAGATGGTAAAAAATCCAGACAGTAGTGAGTGGAGAGTGTGGCAGACATAGGGAGTAGCTGAGTCACTTAAGAGTAAGAATTCACAAAACTCAATGGCTGAAGTCTTAGAACTGCCTTGAATCCACAGCCGCCCTCCTATTCCTGTTCTTCCTGACTGTGATTGCTCATCCTTCCCTGGGTTTTTATGAAATGCATCTTTAAAATAAATCATTTATTACTAAAGGTAACTTGAGTAAATTGCCACTCCTGGAAGTCTCAGTTGGGAGCTTGAGGATAGCACATGAGCTCTAAAGAATCCAGTTGTTTTTCCCATGAAGCACATTATCTCTTTCTATGAAGAGAGTGATGGTGAGTGATGGAGACACCTTGACATAATTGCATTCAGGGTGGAGACACACTTATGGTCCATCTAGAACTCTTGCCACAAATATTTGTCTTCTTTTTTACTCCACATTTTAAGAAAATCCTCTTATTACTCTTGAGCAGTGATAACCAGATTTGCTTGACCACATCTGCATTTTAAAATTGAAGATTAGAAAAAAATATTTTAGAATATTATTTTTGAGGAGTTGTGAAGGTAATTTTTATCATATCATAAATAATTATTGCTTGGTTATTATGATTAATCAATTGGTTAATTGGAAGCCATACTGTCATTACCTCCGTGGTCCTGAGCCCTTTTCAGTGTCTGTATATATTGGTTTTCTATTGCTACTATAACAAATTATTATGACATTAGGGCTTAAACAACACAAAATTATTATCTTAAAGTTCTGTAGGCTAGAAGTTCAACACAGCCTCGCTGGGCTAAAATCAAGATGTTAGAAAGGTTTCATTCCTTTCTAGGGGCCTTATGGAAGAATCTGTTTCCTAGCTTTTTTCAGCTTCTACAGGATGCCAGCATTCCTCACCTCACGGTATGCTTTTCCCTTTTCCATTTTCAAAACCAGCAATGGTGTGTTGAGTCCTTTTTATATCAAATCTTTCTGACCGTTCTTCATAGTCACATCTCCCTTTCACTGACTGCAGCTGGGAAAGGTTTGCTGCTTTTAAGGACTCATGTGATTAAGTAGGGCCCACCTGGATAATCCAAAATAATTTCCCCATTTCAAGGTTCTTAACCTTAAACACATCTGCAAAATCCTTTTTGCCAAGTAAGGCAACATATTCACAGTTTACAGGGATTAGGAGATGGACGTTTTTGGAGAGCAATCATTCTGTAGTTACATACTCCAGTTACAAATCCTTTTATGTTCTTATAAGAACATCTAGGATCAAGATAGCAGTCAAGTATGTCTGTAAAAAGTTCAAGTATGTTGCTAGATGGAGAGAACCTTATATAAGAGATGCGATATGGCTTTGTCCATTAAAAATCAGCAGAAAAGAAAGAGAATTACCACTTACTGGGTGCCGTTAGCTTCAATGTTTCAGATATTACAGTGAGATATATCTTAATCACAGTTAGCCTTCACAACAACTCTCTGATAGATATTATCTCCATTTCCTAGTCAGGGAAACTGAGACTCAGAGTGATTAAATAATTTGTGCAAAGTCACACAGCTGATAAGTGGGTAAGCTCGAATTCAAACTAGATTTGTCAGGCACTGAAACAGGTACCCTTTCCAGTATGCTACAGTATGTCACTCCCAAATTTTCTGTGGAACATAGTTCGATTATATAAAAAAACATACAAAAGATTCCTTCAGGGGCTTGAAGACTGACTTTCTGGGACTCTTTAAAGATGTATTTGGCATTGCACATCTAAAAGGAAAAGATGTTCCAAGGACAGGATGCTGCTTCTATTTCCCCACTGTGGTGTATAACCAGGAAGACTGCTAGACATTGCTAGACACACTAAATATTTTTCTTAGAAATATAATCCTGCCATTTTATTAACCAGGAAGGCTGTGGACCTGAGGACTGCCCACGAAGATTTACTGATCAGATCCATGCTCCAGTCAAGTCCTCCCTTTCCATCAATGACAGATAAACCTGCATACGAAGCTAGCCAAGACAGCCCTGAAATACTTTCCAAGGAACCTTGTTAAGTCTCCTTCTCACTCCTAACCATCTAGTTACAGTTACCAGCAAGACTACAGACCAGGCTCACTGCAGACACATTCTCACCAGGGTGAGAGAACTGTAATGGCTTTGTTGAGGCTAAAAGAGTATGTTGCTTCTATACTGAGAGTCCTTCTCTGTTGGGTCTGGGTACTGTCTGTTCTGCTAACTCTGCCTCTTCCACATTTCCTGTGACCCTTTCTGAGGCCAACTGTTTGATTGATCAATAGCTTTCCTCCCTGCAGGCTGTATGTACTTTGGTCATCTTATCTTGTTCTGCCCTTGGATATTTATTTACTCATTCTTGGTTTTTGTTGATTAATTGGCCTTTGTCTTATTGCTGCCCAAACCCTTGCATTTCTTTTTGTGGCCTTGGTCTGCTGCAACATTCAACATAAATACTATTTCTTTCTAGAATTCTCTAGACTGTTTTGGAGTCAGCTTCTTTTAGGTCTTTCCACAATCAAAAGCCATTTATTGAGATCAGCAATATCTTAGGACTGTGACTTTTTCTTGATTCTATCAATTTCTTAATATTTGTATTTTTTAATGCATAATGTAATTTTGGTGCTTAATTTGTATACTTGAATTTCATTCTTTTGCACCTCAGTATGTGCTTCTTTGCAGAGCTCGCTATTTATGCTTCTCTCGGTAGACAGTTATAGAAAGGGATTCATTTGTGTACTTCTCAGCAAATGCATTTTCTTTTTCAGATCAGCTTGACTCCGTAACACTATTCAGTAATTGGAAGGTAGTTAATGCCTGTTCTTAAAAACAAATCTCTGAACAATCACAACAAACATTTAAGTAGTTCATAGATATTATCCTCACATAATATTGCTAAACGTTCCCAACACTTCCAGACTAGATCACTGTTTTACAAATGATGAAACTGAGGCTTTAAAAGGTCAAGTAAATTATACAAAGTCTCCTCGCTAGCAGGTGATAGATCCAGGAATTCAACCCCATTTTATCAGTTTCCAAAATATGGACTTCCATTACCCTGTATTGCTGCTGGTGGTTCAGATCTTAGTTTGCAACATTTTAAGAAAGAGAATATCAAATAGCCATGTAAACAGCAAGAAATACTATAGAAACAAAGAGAATTTTGATTATTGTCTCCTGGTAGGATAAAATGAGACAAAAGTGGCCAAGTAGGGTAGCATCTTAGAGGGGCCAGAATAGAGTACCTACTAGACTGTCTTAGAATGGTGCCAAGGTATAGAACCAACGGAAGTGGGAAAACAAGGAGAGTTAAATAAGTTGAAGCAAAGGAAATAGGAAGGAACGATAGCATGAAGGAATTCCCAACCTGGAAGACAGACACTAGTGGATACTAGTGTCATTTTAAATTTCTATGCCAGTTTACATGGGTTTGTCAATTACAGCAACTCAGTCCAAAAGGGGACAGACTGCACCAGGGACAGAGTTTCACACAAAGTGTGTGGTGGCTGTAGCAGCGAAGAAGTGATCTTGAGTTCTGAGAAGACAGCCTTGCTTGGTTCCAGCTGCTCTTTTTCTTTCTATCCAGGATCCCCACCCCAGTCAGGTGATGGTGACTGAAGGAGAGGAGTATTGTTGACCTATGAGGGGTTGGGAGAGTCAGAGGTTGAGAGCAAGAGGTTGTTGGCTAAAGCGTGGGATTTCTCACCTCAGATGATGGAAGATGCCCAAATCATAGAAGCCAGGAGAGCTGAGAAAGTTTCAAGGAACCAAAATCCTAGAAGATGGGAGGTAAGATGTGAGTGAGGGATGTCACCAAAACAGCACAGAAAGGGAAGCTGGATAGTAACACAAAGAGTAAAGGATTTTTGTCTAGAACAGTTCAGACCTTTCATAGTTCTTTTCCAATCCATGGAGGCTGTAAAGGCCCTATTAAAAGCCTGGGGCTGCTCATTCCTATGCTCCTTTATTTTATTTTATTATTACTATTTTTTTTTTTTTTTACCAAAACTACTTGCTCTGTCCTAATGGTCTCCATTTCCATCCTGTTGTGCTGCACCTAGCCTCTGCTGCTCTGCTTAGTCTCATTGGCCATGTAATTCACTAAGATAATCTCTGTAGCCATCTATTACAGTTTTAACCCTTGACAATGTCGACATTTGCTGTCGCTCCATGCTCTGCAGCCTGCAATCTGTCTTATCCAGCCAACTGGTTAACTCATTCCACAATACCCCCTGACTCCTTCTTAGAGGTAGGCCCACAATGGTGTTTCTTCCATTCCATCCGGGAACCAAGGGGTGGAGACCTGTGTAGTGTTGGCTGTATGCAATACCACTGATCATGTCCTGCCAAATACTATGATGTCCACTGGAGGTGGGTTGGGGAAGGATGTCTCCATTATAGCAGCAGAATCTATAGGTTTTATAGGTTAATAGGAATTGCTATGTTTTTCAAAATGACAAGTAGGAACACAAAACCCATTTAATCAGCCACTAAACTTGAGTGTCTTTAATAACTACATTTTCAGGAGAAAGCAAGGAAATTTTTCCTTCTGTCATTCACTTTATTCACGTAGACCATATATAGGAAAATACATGAATCACAAGTATACAGCTGGATGAATTTTCACAAAGTGAACACACTAGTTTAATCAGTACCCAGATTAAGAAACAAACATTATCAGCAACCAATCCTCTCATGTCCCCATCTGGTTACCCACTCCCATATGGTAATCACTCTTCTGACTTCCAACAACTTGATTAGTTTTGCCTGTTTTAGAATTTCATATAAATGGAAAATATATTATGTATTCTTTTGTGTGTGGCTTTTTTGGGTCAACATTGTATATGTAAGATTTATCCATGTTGTCATGCATAGAAGTAGTCTGTTCTTTTTCATTGTTATATTAGCACATTGTATGAATATACTACTCTATCCACTCTACTGCTATTAGACATTTGGATTGTTTCTAGTTTTTAGCTATCATGAATAGTCTTGTGAACATTCTTGTACGTGTCTTTTGATGAACATATGTATGCATTTCTACTGGAAATGTATCTAGGAGTAGAATTGTTTGGTAAAAGTATATACATATGTTCGTTTTAGTAGATACTGCCAAACGGTTTCCAAAATTGTTGTAACCAAAGATATCATATATAATATATAATTAATATATAATAATATAGTGTTAATTATATATAATATATAATATATAATTAATTATATAATATATAATAATATAATATAATATATAATATAATATATTAATTATTATATATATATATATATATATATATATATATATATATATATATTATCCTTCCTAAATTTCATGGAGCCAGAAGAAAAATGGGACAGAGGTGGGCAGGTAGAAATTTGGCTGGCAGTGACAGCAAGTGCAGGTTGAAAACAATTCTTCCCTGTCTTCTGCCATTGTTTTTGTCAGATAGTTTTCTTTCCCAGTCACAGGGCTTGGACAATACATGCCACCCAGGTGCAGGTAGCTGGTGGAATTCTGCAATAATGGGGATGAGAATGAAGATTCTCAGCTAAATCAATATGGGATACCAAGCCAGAGGAACTAGTATAGCTGAAAACTGAGCAAGAGGTCAAAGTCCAACCAGCCTAAAGGAAACAGTATAATCCAGCAGAGAATGAAGTTGGGTTGACACAAAGAAAGAGAGATGCAGATATCAAATTGGCATATAAGACCAAGAATCCAGGATTAGGAGAGAAAGAACAAGCAGGTAAAAGTGAGTGGGAACAGATATCTGGCTCATGACTGGCTTTTATACACCAGCCTAGGGTGGAATGTGAATGGTCAGCCAAGTATAAAAAAAATAAAACAAAACAAAATAATCTTATCCTACCAAAAACCAAAGCTGAGTAAGTCTTGTCTGGAAACATCTTTTGAGGATAATTGCAAACTTCTGGGAACTTGAATGCTAAGTGTGGGGGTGGAACAAATACAGAGTTTTCTGTCAGAGTTGTAATGTTTGTATAGCAGACATTTCTCTGGGCCACTCTAGTTTGACAGTAGAACTGGATAATGTGGACAGTAGCAGCCTCTACAAGGCGATCATATGAACCTTAGGTCACTTCTGTATCTCTCAAGGATATATGGGGGGAGGGCAGGTCTCACATGCATTTCTGAGTGGCTATTCACAGACGCAAATCACCAACCACAGCTGGACAGTGCAGCCACTTCTTTGCTGAAGTAGAAAGAGATGCCTTCTTCCTACCTGTTCTGTTATCAAGCCACAAAAAAGGTGACTTTGGGCCCTGTTTCCTTGGGTGCCTCTAATAGAATAGCACTTTCATTTGACTTTGTTTTTCACTTGAACAGACAACAATTGAGATGACCATGTAAGTGACTTCATGATGTGCCATGCTCAAAAAGCATCTCTCCTGGGGCACCTGGGTGGCTCGGTCGGTTAAGTGTCAGAGTTCAGCTCAGGTCACGTGTGATCTCATGGCTCATGAGTTCGAGTTCCACGTCGGGCTCTGTGCTGACAGCTTGGAGCCTGGGGCCTGCTTTGGATTCTGTGTCTCCCTCTTTCTCTGCCCCTTCCCTGCTCACACTCTGTCTCATTCTCTCTCTCTCTGAGAAATAAATTAAAAAAAAAAAAATCTCTCCTGATCAACCTCCTCCAACCCACCCCTATAATTCCTAACACTTACACTGTGTTACCTCAAACAAGTCATTCAACCTCTCTGATACTTAATTTTCTCATGGGTAATATAGCAAGAAAAATATCTACCTTCTAAAGTAGAGTTAATGTAATTAAATAGGTAATATGCATTTTTCCCTAACTTCCCTGACAGAAGTGGCTATTGGCTGGTTAGATTCCAAGACATTGACCAGGTCATTTTCCCCAACAGTCAAGATCATGCACAATGTCCTTGGATCACACATGTGTATGGATCCCTCTGGGCTCCTCTCTCTTTGCCCTCATAGGAACTGAGTGACACTTTAACCCAGGTCTGCCCTCAGGCTTAGAGAGGGAACAGCCAGGTTGTAGTTACACTGTGAAGGTGCAGCCTGTTTCAGCTAGTGTCCATTTTGATTAGGCAGGTTCTTGGCTGACGCTGGAAATCTCCAGGATGGCTTCACTTCTGTATCTGACACCTCATTGGGCATGTCTGGAAGGCCAAACTCAGTTGGGATACTGGCAAGGAGAGACCTCTCTTTCCTACCATGTAGTCTCAGGTCTTTTCTCTCTCCATGTGAACTTACCAAATGGTGACTCAGGGCTCCTAAAAGCATAAAAGTGGAAGCTGCCAGACATTCTTAGGGCTTAGGCCTGGAACAGGCAGAATGTCACTTCTACCATATTCCATTCTTTTTTTAAAATTATTTTTTAAATGTTTATTTTTGAGAGAAGAAAACATGTGCATATGCGCACACAGGGGAGGGAGGGGCAGAAACAGAGGGGGACAGAGGATCTGAATTGGGCTCTTTGCTGACAGCAGAGAGCCCAACTTGGGGCTCAAACTTACAAACTGTGAGATCATGACCTGAGCTGAAGTTGGACACTTAACTGAGCCACCCAGGTACCCCTCTACTGTATTCTATTCTTAAAAACATAGACTGAGCCCTGAGAGAAGGGACTACATAAGAATGTAAATGCCAGGAGGTATGGTTGATTGAGGGCCACCAATGTAACTGACTTCCATAAGAAATATTAGGTTTTATTTTCTGTATTTAGATTTAATAGACATATACCAGGATTAACCTCTCTCTCTACCCAGGGTAAGTTTTTTCTACATATGATACAAATCTCCATTGAGTGTGTCTTGAGAACTTGGGGGTCTTAGTGTATAGGACTAGTCATATACTCCAACATATCCAGTCACTATCTTTTGTATGTGGTTTTATTTACAATCATGCAGATAAAGCCTCTGCTGACCCACCTGTTCAAATTTGACCTCATAGGGTTATGTGGAGGATTAAATAAAATCATTTGTGTAAATTGTCTGGCAGTACGTGTCAGTAAGTTCTCAATAATGGTAATAATTGTTATTATTTTATTACCAGGGTTCCTAAGGCATTGGGTTGGCCTTGGTAAAAACGTAATGAGATGACTTTGGGAAGTCACAGTTCCCAAGGGCACGTGACTGATTAATACCCAAGAAAGTGGGTGAGATAATGGGACAGAACAGGTTATCTGCTGTCCACATGCAAGATGGAAAGAGAATCAACAAGTACAGTTGTAGGAAGTATCAGAAAAACAAAAACAACAAAAGGAAATGATAGAAATAGTGTGAGGTCAGGAGAATAGGAAAAATAATTTAGAGATGTCAGAACAAAAGGAAGAATCATTTATTTCTTAGGCAGCAACAGGCCCCAACAGGCGATAAGACAATCTAATACAGACATTACCTGGAGGCGGGAAATAAGACGAAGAGCCACCAGTTTCCAGCTTGCAGGGAAGACAGAGCCAGGCACCAACTAGACTGAGAGACAAGTAGAACCTACATGCCCTTTGGAGTAGCATCAGCTTTCCAATACAACTAATTGTGGATGAGCCAGACAGCAGAGGACAAAGGAGAACACCAGCTCTTGGAAAATAACAAATCAACTCTATCCAGAATGAAGAACCTGAGCCAATCAAAACAGCTTTGGTCTCAGGGCACCTGGGTGGCTCGGTTGGTTAAGCATCTGACTCTTGATTTCGACTCGGGTCATGACCTTATGGTCATGAGATAGAGCCCCACCTTGACCTCCGTGCTGGGCACTGGACATGGAGCCTGCTTAAGATTCTGTCTCCTTCTCCCTCTGCCCCTCCCCTGTGTGTGCACATGTGCACTCTTTCTCTCTTTCAACAAACAACAACAAACAAACACACACACACACACATACACAAAACCCCAGCTTTGGTCTTATCATGATTACGGTGTTACCATTTAGTCAGCTTATAACTATCTATGAACTTCCTTTTCCCACATCTTACTCAAGTTTTCCCCTTGGTTCTCCTAGAAAAACTTGTAATAACCTGCATGAGAATAAAGGGATTAAATAAGATTTAAGTAAGATCATGGGGTTAAAAAGCATCTTGTAAACTCTTAAGTGCTCTACAAATGTGAAATGCTATTACTTTTAAGGGAAGCAGATTCAAGTATTACCGCTCAGAGAGAGAAGTGTTGGAGCCCCATGGCTGAGGCATGTAGTTCTAAAGCCAATAAAAACCACAGAGATATTGGGATAGAGACCATTGCTAATTGTTGACCTTGTGAGCTCTCCTCCCTGGCTCTGATCCTCACCTCCGTCTCATCTCCCAGTGGCTCTGAGAGAGGTGTTTGGTACCATTCAACCTCAGCCAAACTTGTAAACTGAAGTTGCAAGAAAAAGAGCTAATGGATATTTAGCCATTGCATCAAACTAATAATCAAATATCTGGAGACAAGTAATACAGAAAGAACTGAGAGTGAAGCACAGATAATCATCTCTCTCTTCTAGCTTCATTTTTATCAAAGAAAGAATTTCTGAACAGAAGGGGAGGAAAATTTATGGGGAAACACTTTACTAGTAGTCTGAAAGGAGGGCAGTCATAGGAATAATTTCTTCATTTAATTTTACTAGAAACACAGCAGGAGGGTCTGTAAGGGCTTTTGGTGCTAAATTAGTCTAAAGCTACAAAGCCATGGAAATGTACCAGAAAAGATGGTATAAGATTCAATATAATTTTCACTTTCTCTTTTATTCAGCAAGTATTTATTGAGTATTTATATCCATGATACTCTCTGCCTTCAAGGAATTTATATTCTGGAGGGTGAGACAGACAATAAAATAATAAATAAATAAAAACCAAATAAATAAAATTTCAGGTAATGAGAAATTCTATGAAGGAAATTAAATTGGGAAAGGGGATGGAGAAATATTGTGCACTCGCACTCACAGCATCTTTGTTCCCCCTGCACTTAGCTCAGTGAGTGTCTATAAATGCCAAATACATAAATGAATAAATAATGTGCCTTCCCAAGTTCAAGCCCTTACTACTTCATGCCTAGTTTATTGTTAATCATCCTTTAAAGGGTCATTCTGCCTTCATTCTCTCATTTTCTGATATGATACATACCTGGTTTAAAATACTACTTTTATCATGTCACTTTTTTTTACTTCAAATCTTTCAGTGACTTCCTAGTAATTAAAAAACATGTTAATGTTTATTCATTTTTGAGAGACAGAGAGAGACAGAGCACGAGTGGGGGAGGAACAGAGAGAGGAGACAGAATCTGAAGCAGGCTCCAGGCTCTGAGCTGTCAGCACAGAGCCCGGTGCGGAGCTCGAATTCACTGACTAGGAGATCATGACCTGAGCTGAAGTCAGAGGCCCAACAGAGCCACCCAGGTGCCCCCTTTCAAGTAACTTTTTTAAGCAAAGTTTATTTTTTTAATTTTTAAAAAATGTTTATTAATTTACTTTTGAGAGAGAAAGTATGAGCAGGGGAGGGGCAAAGAGAGAGGGAGAGAGAGAATCCCAAGCAGGCTCCATGCTGACAGCACAGAGCCCAACGTGGGGCTCAATCCCATGAACTGTGAGATCATGACTTCAACCGAAATCAAGAGTTGGGTGCTTAACCAACTCAGCCACCCAGGCACCCCTGCAAAGTTTAAAGAAAACATTATATTTGTCTGTCGCTGAATCTTATTTCCTGATTAATATTATGTCTCTCCTATGTCTTCCTAAAAATATGTGGTATCCTTTTAAAATTATTATTAACCTAAACAATTTTATGGGAAAGAAGGTAATAAACGATAAACTATATCTATGTCACTCCGAATCTGTGAACTCTGGAATCACTAAACTTTAGCACTGAGACTGGCCTTCCTTATAGACTGACTCTAGATTAAATTCTTCATTTCATGGATGAGGAAACTGAGAACAAGCAGATAAATTGCTTAGATATCAATATCCAGCCAAGTGTCACAACTAGAATACAGCTCTTCTGATTTCCACTGTCCTTTCCACTGTACTACAGTATATAGGCATATATTTTTACATAGTTTAACCAGAGTATATATGCTACTTTGTATCTCTTCTTTTCTTTATTTTATTACTCTATACACATTTCCATGTATGGACATGAATGAGGCTTTTGTCATTTTTGGTAGCTACATGGCATTCCATTATATCCATATAGGCTATGGTACTTTATGAATCATCACTGAGTTGCACAAAGGAAGAAAAGCCAATACTAATACTTTGTATTAACTTTTTAACAATAAAATAATATCTGCAGCTGCTTTGTAAATTATGTTTTAATAAAATCATATATTCTTAATCTGGTTTACTCATATTTTCTTTTTTTAAAAGTGGACATTTAAAAACATTTTGTGTGTTTTCTAAGAGCTATTCTTTTTTTAAAAATTTTTATATGTTTATTTATTTTTGAGAGAGAGAGAGAGAGCATGAGCAGGGGAGGGGCAGAGAGAAGGAAACACAGAATCTGAAGCAGGCTTCAGGTTCTAAGCTGTCAGCACAGAGCTGATCCGGGGCTTGAACCCACAAATCATAAGTTATGACCTGAGCTGAAGTCAGAGGCTTAACTGACTGAGCCACCCAGGCACCCCTCTGTTATTCTTATTTCAGTTTTTAAAAGTATATAAAATGGTTAAGCTATAAATACATGCAAAGTATGAAATAGTTTTGCATCAAAATTGCCAAACCCATTTAGTACTGAATCAAAATATGTACATATTTAGATTCCTGATTATTCTTTGTAATTCATTTTTTTGGTTATGGCTGTTCTGCATTTGAATATATAAAAAGACTTCATAAAGTATTATTCTTCTCCCCTTTCCATCTAGAAAATTGGGGGAAAGAGTCTTACAAAGGTGATTACCTCCAAAGTTTATTGAATACTTCCCAAAATATCTTAAGATTTATAACATTTACTTTCCAAAGACCAATTTTGGGAAAATTAAGCCCAGATTTATAATCTGATAATCATTTTGTGGTGTTGCAGTGTCTTATTTTTCTTGAGGGTCATTATTGTTAGAAAAAGCATTTTTAAAAATGTCTACTTCATTGAATTACATATTGAATGGACTGCTTTGCATCCAGAGAAAACTTAAAAGTAAGGAGCAACATGACCATAAGTTAAGCTTTTTAATCATTGTTATTTTTGTAGTGCCTTCAACATTTTAAAATCACTAATCACAATATGTCTTTTGAGGCAAGGGAAACAAGAGCAAAAATGAACTAGTGGGACCTCATCAAAATAAAAAGCTTCTGCACAGTGAAGGAAACAATCAACAAAACTAAAAGGCAACTTACAGAATGGGAGAAGATATTTGCAAGTGACATATCCAATAAAGGGCTAGTATTCAAAATACATACAGAACTTATAAAACCTAACACCCCCAAAAAACAAATGATCTAATTAAAAATGGGCAGAAGACATGAACAGACATTTCTCCAAAGAAAGACAGATGGCCTGGGAATGCAAGCTGGTGCAGCCAGTCAGGAAAACAGTATGGAGGTTCCCCAAAAAAACTAAAAATAGAACTACCCTATGACCCAGCAATTGCACTACTAGGCATTTATCCAAGGGATACAGGTGTGCTGTTTCAAAGGGACACATGCACCCCCATGTTTACAGCAGCACTATCAACAATAGCCAAAGTATGGAAAGAGCCCAAATGTCCATCGATGGATGAATGGATAAAGAAAATGTGGTATATGTATACAATGGAGTATTACTTGGCAATCACAAAGAATGAAACCTTGCCATTTGCAACTACGTGGATGGAATTGGAGGGTATTATGCTAAGTGAAATTAGTCAGAGAAAGACAAAAATCATATGACTTCACTCATATGAGGACTTTAAGAGACAAAACAGATGAACATAAGGGAAGGGAAACAAAAATAATATAAAAACAGGACGGGGGACAAAACAGAAGAGACTCATAAATATGGAGAACAAACTGAGGGTTACGGGAGGGGTTGTGGGAGGGAGTATGGGCTAAATGGGTAAGGGGCAGTAAGGAATCTACTCCTGAAATCATTGTTGCACTATATGCTAACTAATTTGGATGTAAATTTTTAAAAATAAAAAATGAAAAACAATAGAAAAAAACGAAAAAGACAGATGGCCAACAGACACAAGAAAAGATGCTCACCATCAATTATCATCAAGGAAATGAAAATCAAAACTACAATGAGGTATCACCTCACACCTGTCAGAATGGCTAAAATAAAAAACACAAGAAACAACAAGTGTTGGCAAGGATCTGGAGAAAAAGGAACCCTCATGCATCGTTAGGTGGGAATGAAAACTGGTACAGCCACTATGGAAAACCGTATGGAGATTCCTCAAATAGTTAAAAATAGAACTACCTTATGATCCAGCAATGGCACTGCTGGCTATTTACCCAAAGAACACAAGAACACTAATTCAAAGAGATACGTGTACCCCTATGTTTATAGTAGCATTATTTACAGTGGCCAAGATATAGACACAGCCAAGTGTCCATCAATTGATGAATGGATAAAAAATATGTGAAATGTGTATATATATTTTATTCAACCATAAAAAAAGAATGAAATCTTGCCCTTTGCAACAAAATGGATACAGCTAGAGAATATAATGCTAAGTGAAATAAGTCAGAGAAAGAAAATACCATGTGATTTCACTCGTATATGGAATTTAAGAAATAAAACAAACAGGGGCACCTGGGTGGCTCAGTTGGTTAAGTGTCAGACTTCATGGTCTTGCAGCTGGTGAGTTAGAGCCCTGCATCAGGCTCTGTGCTGACAGCGCAGAGCCTGGAACCTGCTTCAGATTCTGTGTCTCCCTCTCTCTCTCTGCTCCTCCCCCATTCTCTCTTTCCCAAAAATAAATAAACATTTAAAAATTAAAAAAAGGGGAACAAAACAAACAAGTAAAGGGAAAAAATAACAGAGAGACAAATCAAGACACAGACTCTTAATTACAGAGAATAAACTGATGGTTACCAGAGGAGAGAGGGTGAGAGGGTGGGTTAAATCGGTGATGGGGATTAAGAAGTGCACTTATGATGAGCACCAGGTGATGTGTGGAAGTGTTGAATCAGTATATTGTACACCTGAAACTAATATAACACTGTGTTAACGAACTAGAATTAAAACAAAGACTTAAAAAATATCCCTAATCAGAGGTGCTTGGGTGGCTCAGTCAGTTAAGTACCTGACTCTTGGCTTTGGCTCAGGGCATGATCTTACAGTTTGTGAGTTCGAGCCCCACATTGGGCTTGCTGCTGTCAGCACAGAGGCAGAGCCAGCTTCAAATCCCCCGTCTCCCTCTACCTCTGCCCCTCCCCCCCAATAAATAAACTAAAAAAAAAAAGAATTAAAATAATCACTAATCACAGATGCCATGTAGTGTTAAGAGAAGATAAGACCTGAAGACTGAAAGGTGAACTTCTTTCTTTGCTTGCCCAAACTGTTAATAGTAGCTATCATTCATTGAACCCTCACTCTAACAGGCATTTTGCTAAGTACTATATTTATCATCTAATCCTCAATTTGGTTATTATCCCCATTTTACAGAGTAGTAAATAGAGATTTGGAGAAGTTTGGTAACTTGCCCAAGGTCACACAGCTAGCAAAGATACAAGGTTTTAATTCCAAAGTTTATACTTTTCATATACCATACTGTCTCTATTTGGCAAATCATTGAGGGAGAGGGCAATAGTTCATCTTTGGAACAGTCTCATAGAGAAGACCTATCTAAAGGTCAAGGTCGTACCTGTAAGAAGAAGGTAAGTCTTTTTATTAATTGAAATGTAACATTTCTTCTGGTCATATACTTTCAGTAACTTATCTCTCCCACATTAAAAGATACAGATTTTGAATGAATACAGTTTGGGCTTTTTAAAGGAAAAAAGTTACTGATTATTTATATGATTTTCATGTTTTAAAAAAAAGAGGTCTTCTAAAATCAAGCATGTCAGATATTGTGTATATCTGCTTCCCCTCTCCCCAAAGAGATGAATTTGTTTATGGTGAGCAGAGGAATAAAATAACTGGTGTCATAAACTACTTTTCTTCATCAATGATGAATTTTCAGCCTTTGGATAAATCTTTGTTCTTGAGAGATTCCTGACTTGCTTAGCTTTTGCAATAGGAAATCCCATACATATCTTTGAAAACAGAAATCCAGAAGACTGGCTGAGCTTGCACTGAAATTCTTTAAAATTTGACCTGATAATATGATGTTTTCAGTATGCTAGGCATAATTTGGCTATCCAAGTTGTATCTATTTCGAAAGAGTTTTGTTGAGGGAAAGACTGTTAACAGAGGAATCTAGAAATGTAGAACATATGCTATGGTAGCCAGCTTCCAAGATAACCTAGACTGATGCTCCTATCTTGGTGTTCCCCTCCTACATTCAATCAGGGATGATTTGTGTGACAAATAGATTACTATAGAAGTGACAGTGTAGGCCTTCTGAAACTAGACATTAAAGACATTGTAATTTTTGTCTTGGCCTCTTAAATCCCTTGCTCTGGGGGGAAGTCAACCACCATGAATTCAAGGACCCCCTGAAAATTTACCTATGTGAAGAAAAACTGAGGCCTCCTGCTGGTAGCCAGCACTAACTTGCCATTCATGTGAATGAGCCACCATGGAAGCACATCTAGTATCCTAAATCAGGCCTTTAGATGACTGCAATCACAACCACCATCTGACTTAACCTCATGGGAATATCTAAGCTAGAACCAAAGAGCCACAGACTGTGAAAGATAAAAATGTTAATAATGTTAAGATAATAATAATGTTTGGGGATAATTTGTTCTGCAGAAATAGGTAAGTCATGTACACATTACCATTTAAATACTGCTTTTCCTAAAAGATGTCTATTCTCTTCCAGTTACTAGCTCATTATTTCCCTGAGATATACTTCCATCTTCTTTTCTCATCACTAATTCTTTTCAAAAGAATTTCTCTATCTTTTAACGTCTCTGACAAAGCTGTTTTTTTTTTTAATTTTTTTTTTCAACGTTTATTTATTTTTGGGACAGAGAGAGACAGAGCATGAATGGGGGAGGGGCAGTGAGAGAGGGAGACACAGAATCGGAAACAGGCTCCAGGCTCTGAGCCATCAGCCCAGAGCCTGACGCGGGGCTCGAACTCCCGGACCGCGAGATCGTGACCTGGCTGAAGTCGGACGCTTAACCGACTGCGCCACCCAGGCGCCCCACAAAGCTGTTTTTTAGAGGAGTATGTTGCAGCATTTTCTTTTCTTCTGAGGGTTTCTCCATTTTTTTTTTTTTTTCAAATTTATCTACTATATTGAAAACATAAGCCAAACAAGATGAGATACCTAAAGTTTGGGCCAAGTTTCTTCAACCTTTTTAAACCAAAGATAAAGGCAGTAGAAAGAAAAACATTTAAACTGCAATTCTCTTGGGGTGCCTGGGTGGCTCAGTCGGTTAAGCGTCCAACTTTGGCTCAGGTCATGATCTCACGGTTCATGAGTTCAAGCCCCGTGTTGGGCTCTGTGCTGACAGCTCAGAGCCTGGAACCTGCTTCAGGTTCTGTGTGTGTGTGTCTCTCTCTCTTTCTCCGACCCTCCCCCGTTCATGCTCTGTCTCTCTCTGTCTCAAAAATAAAAATAAACATTAAAAAAATTTAAACTACAATTCTCTTTTCACCATTTCACTAATCGTACTAGGTAATTCTGCATATAAAAAAATAAAGGGCATTGCTATGATTAAACAGTTTAGCTCAACAATTCTAACTTTTTACCCAACAGGAGGCAACCTTCAGTGACTCTTCAATGCCTATAGGATCAAGTTTAAACACCTCACCCTCAGTGATTAAGCCTAAACCCTTTTCTCACCTTGTTTTCTACTGCTTTCCTTTACAAAGCTTATTGTTTCAGTTAAATTGATCTATGATGTTTCTAAATCATGGCTTTTGCATCCTAGCTATAAGGTGCATGTAAAAACAAAACAAAACAAAACGAAACAAAAACAAAACAAAGGTAGGATCTGTGATGAAAAGAATTTGGGAAATGCTGTGTGTTGTAGATTCCTCAGGGAGATTGACAGTGTATTTAACATATTAAAAGCTCTGAAAAGTCCCACAGTAAAGAAATTTGTTCCCTCAAACAAAACTTTGTTCAGCTCAACAGAACCTCATTGACTAACATATGAATCAAGATCCAGAACAGAAAACAGCACCTATGCCAGGGAATTCAATCCAGGGAATCTAATGTGAGGAGCTAGTTTTAAAATTTTTAGAGAAATTCTAAGGGTAATAGTGGGACAACCCACAGATGGGCAATATGAGGGAGATGCTACCCCTTGGATTCTAGAGACTAAGGGAGAAGGTAATGTTGCCCAGATGTGGTAATACATTTTTTGGCAGATTCTCCAGCCCCAGTTAAGCCTTGAGATAACTGCAGCTCTAGCAAACATCTTGACTGACTGCATCCTCTTGAGAAACCCTGAGCCCCTAGCCCTGAGATCTAGCTAAGCCAGGTCCTGGACTCCTGATCCTCAAAAACTGTGTGAGATAATAAATATTTGCTGTTTTCAACTGCTAAACTTCAGAATAATATGTTACATAGAAATATATAACTAATGTACTTATTGCTACCTGGAAGTGGGATTCTGCTGTAACAAAATCCTAAAATGCAGAAGTAACTTTGGAACTGGGCAGTGGACTTTGGAGATGGGGTTAATGAAAGTCTAAAGTACTTGAAGAAACTGTTACTAGAGGTATCATATCATATGTTTGATATGCTGCAAGTGAAGGTTTGCAAGAAAATGAGGCTCTGTTATTGGATACTAGAGGAAAGGGGACGTTATTATAAAGGAGCATAAAGTTCAGCAACACCATTGCCTGCCATACAGTAACTGAAAGGTAGAAAATGTGTCTAATGAACTGGGTGATCTAGCCAAACAGATTTTCAAGCAAATCTTTCTTCTATAGTAACATGTGAGAGAAGAGAGGTAAAATAAAGAACTGTTAAACAAAAAGGAGACAGAATTTGCTGTTTTTGAAAATCCTCAGCTTCTCTGAATGGTAAACAAAGCTAAAATTAAGATGCAGCTTCTGAGCAATTATGAGATCCAGGGCACTGTCAGTAAAACACAGCCCAAAGATAAAGCCAGTGGTGTGACTGTAAAATCTTTTGTCAAAGAAAGTCTCAGAAAGATTTAAGGCATGTGTCAGAGTACTATTCTGTCAGACAAAAGTTCCTCTAAGGAGATTAAAAGTGTGTCTCACACAGACTCTCAATAAAATGATAAAGCATCTAGGAAGCTTAAGGTCATTATCCCTCAGCCATGTCATCAGAAAGGTATTTGTAGGTGTAGCTTTTGTCTAATGGAGTGGACTCCAGTAAGATTCATAGAAAACTCATACAAATTTTAAAGGAAGTGTGTATGCAGAAACATTGCCATCTTGGACCAAAAATTATCAATATAATACAAAATTTTAAAAGGCCTTTACACTCTCAAAAGTCCTACTCGCAAGAAGTAGGCTAAGAAAACTCCTCAGCTGTAAACATGGGCTATCTTTCATGAAAAAGGGAGGATGACTTCGAAGTCAGAACCAAGACCCCAGAACATGAAGCTCAGAGCCAGGGAGAATTATTCCCAGACATTGAGACTTAATTAAGGAACTTTCAACATTTGCTCAGCTGGGTTTAGGAATTACAGTGGACCAGTGACTTCTCTGTGCCTGCCATTCTCCCCCTTTTTGAGCAGGAATATCTATAGCAGTTACCCTCTTATGCCCGTGTCACCATTGTATGTTGGATGAATGGAGGGCTGATAGGTTGTTGCTTTAGCTCTATGGAGGGGAGAGGGACTATACTCAAGGAGCTATACTTAAGGAAGCCTCAACTGTGTTGGGACTTGATTTAGACGATGACACGTTGACTTCAAGCTGATGCCGTAAGAGACTTTTGGTGACTTTGGGGAGAAAGTAAGTGTATTTCATATTTGAGAGGGACGTTAATCATCAAGGACCAGAGGATGGACCAGCCTTCAAGATAGCCCTCAATTATCCTTGCCTCTTGGTATTAGCACCCGTGTGTGCCTTTCCCACACTGATCACAGTTAGTCTGTGTTACCAACAGCATGTGGCAGAAGTGGTGGTGGTATGTTACTTCTGAGTTAGGTTATTAAAAAGACTGCATTTCTATTCTGGTATCTCTATCTCTTGGATAACTTCCTATTGGAAACACAAGCTGCCATGTTGTATACAGTTCTGAGGAGGCCACCTGGCAGAATACTGAAACCTCTGGCCAATGTCCAGCTAGGAGCTGTGTCCTGCCAACAACCATGTGAGTGAACTTGGAAGTGAACTCTTCAGTCCTACTCTGGCCTTGAGATAACTGTAGCCCCAGCCAACATCTTGACTGCAACCTCATGAGAGTCCTTGAGCCAGAATCACCTGGTTAAGTCACTCTTAGATTACTAAACCCCAGGAATTGTGTGAGATAATAAAATATTTGTTGTTTTAAGCTGTGAAGTTTCTTTTTTTTTTTTTTAATTTTTTTTTCAACGTTTATTTATTTTTGGGACAGAGAGAGACAGAGCATGAACGGGGGAGGGGCAGAGAGAGAGGGAGACACAGAATCGGAAACAGGCTCCAGGCTCTGAGCCATCAGCCCAGAGCCTGACGCGGGGCTCGAACTCCCGGACCGCGAGATCGTGACCTGGCTGAAGTCGGACGCTTAACCGACTGCGCCACCCAGGCGCCCCAAGCTGTGAAGTTTCAAGGTAATTCAATATACATCAGTAGATGGCCCAAGAGCCAAGACTACCCAGTAGAAGCTGGGTCCACTGAGAGAGAGGAGCTGTCCATTTGCAGCTGGAGTCCCAAAGAGGATGCAACCAGTACTGGAGACACTGCCTGAAGCACAGGGAGAAGGAAAGACCTAGCCTCTCCCTGGCCCCTCATCTGCTGCCCTTGCTTTCATTGGCCAAACCAAACCACAAGGAAACTGATAAGAGAGCCTGAGAAATGTCAGTTGTAAGGAGCAACTTCTTAAAATGCAAAATATGGCAGAGGGAGAGAAGGAAATCAATTTGAGAACAGGCAAGTTCCCAGCACAACCGAGAACCCTCTCTCATGGAATTTCCAATGTTCTTCAGAACCTCGTTTTCAAAGTCCAGTTTGGGAAACAGTAGCCTAAATTGCTCTTCCCAAATCTCTGCAAATCCAAATCTTATACATAAATTATTGTCTGCTTTAAAGCAAAGTTTCGCTCCTTTAACCTTTTGTTCCTCATTACTTGAGGATAGCCCCATCTACTTTCAATTTTATAATATTTGATCTACACCCATTTTAGTCATTTTTATACACAACTTACTTTTATTTAATGTTATCTTATTGTCTGAGAATTAAGAGCTTCTTCAGAGTCAAATCTATTTCTGATGTACTATTGCATATTGCCCCATCATTATAGCACCTAGCACAGAACCTTGCTCATTGTAAATATCAATAGATATTAATTGAATGAATGAGTGAATGAATGAATGTCAAAGCTAGTGGTAGAAATGCTATGAAACTATTACCTTCATCTATGTTACTATTAAATCCCTTACATATATGCAAGTTCTACACGGTAGAATAATCCTAGAATAATCTTCCCATTTTATCACCTCATTACATCTTCTGAATTCTTTTGAACCTTTCCTTGGGGGAAGAGAACATAAAATCGCAAACTGGGTTGTATCTGGGTAGGAATTATCCTGTGAGACCAAAGTTCTGTGTGGAACTTTTTAGTAGGAGGAGTAGGTTCAGAGAATGGCACTTGTCTCCTCTCTTAACTTTGGCTACTCTGAGAAAAATCATCTGCTCAGTAAGAAAGGAATGCTCAGCATTTTGCAAAAGTGATTTCCTCTAGCTCCCTGTCTTCCTTGCTGATGCCTTAATAGAGGGAATAATTGTGAAGCAAAAAGGATGTTTTTAAATAAGCTCCTCTTAATTAGTTCAGGCGTCTTCACTTCCTGACTGGATTTCCATAATGCCCAGAACAAGTCTCCTGGCATCTTGCTTCTAAAAACAAATCTTAGTTCGGTACTCTCATGTTTAAAGTTTTTCAGTGGTTACTCATTCTCTTCTGGAAGAAATCCACAGTCTTCACAATTTGGCCGTAGGGTTACTTCTTCAGCCTAATCTTTTCTTACCAACACTAAGCTTTCCGTTCAGCCCCCACCCATCTCCACCCCATCCCTTCCTTCTGTCCCTCTCCTTCCCCTTTCACCTGAATCTTTCCTAGCTCAACTTAACTCATCCTTCAAGATTTAGTTTCAACTGTCCCTCCAGGAAGTTTCTCTTGAGCCCCTCACTATGGATTAGGCTCCCTTAGCACACTTTTAGAGACCTTGGGCAAGTTGTTCTCTAAACCTCAGTATTCCAATCTGGAAAAGTGGGATAATATAGCACTTACCTCAGAAGCTTGTGGAAAGGATAATAGATAATTAATGCAAAATACTTAGCACAGTGCCTGACATATATTGTTACATTTGAGGTGTTAAATCATAGCGATTATTTAATTCAGTCTTTCATAATTGAGAAAACTGAGATCCAGAGCAATCAAATGACCAGCTCAGATAAAATAAAGAAAGGGGGAAGGAGATATTTGATTTGCTTATGAAGGATTACAAACCAAATTTCAAAGTGAGGAAATTAGGGGGAATTGACTTCAAATTTAATATTAAAATAAAACATGTATTGAGAAACTTGTGTTTGAGAGTAGATGCTACACTACTAAGAAAAATGGCAAGTCAGTCCAACCTTGAAGACAGTTTAGGATATTTAGCACTTAGAACTGAAATGTTCTAATTGGCTCAACTTACTAATTTACATTGTTTATTTCTATATTCAACGAAACAGTGTCTGTGCATTCACTCAGCCTTTTTTTTTATACATTGAATTAAATACAACATTAAACCATTAACATGACCCTATGAAAATCAATATTGTCCCCAGGCTCAAGACCACTCACTCTACAGCTTAATTGGTCCTTAGTTTATAGCTTTTGACTGTATAGACGTGTATTAGTCAACATAGTAGCCACTAACCACGTGTGGCTATTGGGCATTTGATATGTGGCTAGTGTGAAATGAAATGTGCTGTAAGTGAAAATACATGTGTATTTTGATTCCGTGTAGATTTTGAAAGATTTGGTTTAAAAAAAAGGCAAACACTATCTCAATAGTTTTTACATTGATTACATATGAAATTGTAATATTTCTGTTATGTTGGGATAAATATATAATTAAAATTAATTTCACCTATTTCTTTTTTTAATTTTTTTTAATGTGGCTACTGAAAAAGTTTTAATTACTTCTTTAGCTAACATTACACTTCCATTGGATAGCTCCGCTCTAGACCCTGGGATTTTTCAGAACAGGTGGGGAACATTAGTCCTAAAGTCCGACATTGCCCTTTCCTAGACTTTCTCTGTCTTAGATGATGTATCTGTCCCCTGTCCTGGAGGCCAGGTACATCCACTGTTCTTTTCAGAATGGAGTCCCTAAAAGGGTGAAGGAGTTAGAGAACAATTTTTTTTTTAAATTTTTTTTTCAACGTTTATTTATTTTTGGGACAGAGAGAGACAGAGCATGAACGGGGGAGGGGCAGAGAGAGAGGGAGACACAGAATTGGAAACAGGCTCCAGGCTCTGAGCCATCAGCCCAGAGCCCGACGCGGGGCTCGAACTCACGGACCGCGAGATCGTGACCTGGCTGAAGTCGGACGCTTGCTTAACCGACTGCGCCACCCAGGCGCCCGGAGAACAATTTTAAATGTAGATCATTGAGCAAATTCACATTTCAAAGGGTCAAAGACAATAGGTGATTAGCACCCCAAGGCAACTGTCTAACATTCACCTTAGCATTCCTGATTGGCTCTCCTATTTTACTTAGATTATCTCCTTTGTCACAACAACTCTAACATTTGGGTGCTATTGTTGCATACACATTTTACTAATGAGTAAATGGAAGTTAGGGAGCTAGCAGGCAGTGTGGAGTTTTGATCCTAGTTGGTCTAACTATCCAATTGCCATATCTAGCAAGATTATGAACTCCTTGTATATCCGATGCCTTGTTCATACATGACCTGACACATTAACTAGATAGTAAATATGTGTAGTAAAATGTATATGTAGTATGACTTCAACCATGTCGGAGATATATATGTATATAAGGAAAAGTCTGGAAGGAAAAACGTCAAAATGTTAAAAGATGGTTGATTATGAATGGTGATGTAATGGGCATTTAAAAAAATTTTTTTAAATGTTTATTTATTTTTGAGAGAGAGAGAGACAGAGTGTGAGCGGGAGAGGGGCAGAGAGAGAGAGGGAGACACAGAATCTGAACTAGGCCCCAGGCTCTGAGCTGTCAGCACAGAGCCCGACGTAGGGCTCGAACCCACGAACCACAAGATCATGACCTGAGCTGAAGTCAGATGCTCAACTGACTGAGCCACCCAGGCACCCCTTGGGCATTAAAAAAAAAAAAAAAAGTGTACACTTAAAACGTTTCATCTTTACACTTTTCTGTATCTTCCAAACTTTTGACAAAGTGCATATACTGTTTTATTTCCGTTACTTTAAAACTGACACAAAATAGCATTTTAAGAGAAGGTAGGTGGTTACTGACATGTTCTCTGTGTGCTGATATTGATCTTTTCTCTTCTCTCCATGATGTTTCCATTCCTCTCACATTTGGTGTCCCTTTCCTCCACCTTGTTTCTCCATTTTCTCTCAGTTTCTCTCTTTTGCTTTTTCACCCCTCTTTCTCTGTCTTGCTCCTTTCACGATACTTTCTGGGACATTTTCTCCTGGGTCTTCTTCTATCTCCTCTCTCTTCTTTTTGACAAGAATGATATTCAAATGAAAGGTCAAACAAATGTTACTTTCCAAATGTTTCAGGGAGATTCTACCTGCCTCTGGAGTCCTGAGGAAGGTGCTTGAGTTGGGGCCTGAGCAATGGAGGGTGAGACTTCCAAAGAGGATGGCTATGTTTTGGATAAAATAAAAGGTGGGGAAGGACATTTCAGAGTGCCAAAAGCAGTGGGAACAAAGATCTGAGGATTCTATCAGGGAAAAAGAGATGTGGAGAGGTGCTCTTACCTTATGGGGTCTGGGAATTGCTGTCTCCCTGGTGCTGGCACTCAGAAAGGATGTGGACTTCAGCTAATTTGAGCTCCTGGATTAAATTAGTCTTGGTTGTATAATTGACTTTGATATGTGGCCTTTGGATCTGAATTGGGCTTAATAAGATTTAACTGCTTCAAAGGGCTTTATAAGAATTCATTTTATCCTTTAAATCTGATTTCAAATGCTACCTACTTTAAGATGCCTTCTCTGACTTTGGTGCTCCTCCTCCTATTGTGCCATAGTTGATACATGCCTTATTCAAGCAATCACCTTCATCGTATTTTATCTGATTCTGTGGGAAATGTTTCCTTTATTGCCTCTTTTCAGGAATCTTGAGAGACAGGCAGGTATCTTATTCATATTTGTATCCCAGGCCTAGCAAAGACCAGGAACACACTCAGTTAAGCACGCAGATGCTCAATGTTTTGTTTTGTTTTTTTAAAATTCTTTTAATGTTTACTTATTTGAGACGGAGAGAGCGCGAGCGCGCATGTGCATGAGCGGGGGAGGGGCAGAGAGAGAGAGAGGGAGACACTGAATCCAAAGCAGGCCCCAGGCTCCGAGCTGTCAGGACAGAGCCGGACGCAGAGCTCGAACCCAGGCGCCTTGAGATCATGTCCTGAGCCGAAGTCAATCGCTCAACCAACTGAGCCACCCAGGCGCCCCTCAATAATGATTTTTAAAAGTATTTTAATAGCTAACATTTAGTAAGCACTGTGGCAAGCCCTATACCTACAATGTGTCATTCACCAGACACTTTAGGAGAAAAGTACTTTTTTTTAAAAGTTTATTTATTTATTTATTTGTTTTTGGGGGGGGCTGGGAGGGGCAGAGAGAAAGGGAGAGAGAATCCCAAGTAGCCTCCGTACTGTCAGAGCAGAGCCTGTATGGGGCTCGATCCCATGAGACATGAAATTATGACCTAAGCCGAAATCAAGAATGATGCTTAACCAACTCAGCCAGCCACATGCCCCCCAAAAACACTTATTATCTTCATTTTACAATACAAAAGCAGAGAGTAGTAGAAATTTATTTCATCTGAAGTAAAATTTAATCCAAGATCAACTAGTAAGAGGCAGAACTTTTTCTACAGGCTTTGGGCTTTAAGATTTGGGCTCTTAATCATCATAGATGAATGAATGGTTGACTAAAGAATGCTTTCCATTCCATGGCTGTAGAAGTGACATGGAAGAGCCCATCATTTATATTACAAAGGCAATTATGATGTAAAATTATGGTAAATCCTAACTCAAGAAAGAATGTTTCTTTCTTTTTTTTTTTTTCCTTTTTTTGAGTGTGTGCACACCCACATGTGTGAATGGGGGAGGGGGGAGGGAAAGGGAGAGAATCTTAAAAAAAATTTTTTTTTAATATTTATTTTTGAGAGCAAGAGCGACAGAGCATGAGTGGGGGAGGGGCAGAGCAAGAGGGAGACACAGAATCTGAAGCAGGCTCCAGGCTCTGAGCTGTCAGTACAGCCCGATGTGGGGCTCGGACCCATGAACCCCCAGATCATGACCTGAGTCCAAGTCGGATGCTCAACTGACTCAGCCACCCAGGTGCCCCAAGAAATAAAAATTTTAAAGACAACAAATACATGAAAGAAAGTTCAACTTTCATCAAGATGAGAGAGAGAATCTTAAGCAGCCTCCACTCCCAGCACAGAGCGAGCCATGCGAGGCTGGATCTTTTGACCATGAAATTGTAACCTGAGTCCAAATCAAGAGTCGGAAGCTCAACTAACTGAGTACCCAGGCACCCCCTAACTTTTGATTCACCTTTACCTCTCCTTCCCTTCTTCCATTCTCTCTCTTACTTCCTTTCTCTCTCCCCACTGTTAGGGGAGAGAGAAAACCTCAGGGAAAATGTTTGAATTCTTATACTTAAGTGTAATCTAGTACTAATATCTTACTTGCCACTTCTTACTATTCATTGATTTGCAGATTTACAAATATCAAGCACCTACTGTGTTCTAGGAACCTTGTTTTATGCCCTAGTGATACAGCGGTAAGCAAAACAAAGTTCTAGTTCTCACAGAGATTATACTGGTGGGCACTTCACTTAAACTGACTGGTTCACCAACTCCTCACAATAATCTTATGAGGTAATGATGACAACAATAATAGATAACTCTTAGCAATGCAGATCTATCCCAGGTACTGGGATACCTGCTTTATATGTATTAATTATCACAACAATCCTGTGAGATAGGGGGTATCTCTTCCCCACTTCACAAATGAGGAAACTGAGACACAAAGAGGTGACTAGCTCAAGGTTTGAACCCCAACAGTGTGGCTCTCTCAGGCTATTAACAACGAGGCTATATTGTTTCTTATACATTTCTTTCTTAGTATCACAACTTTTAAGGGTCCAAGTTCTATCTCAGGTCGTCTGACTCCCAAGCTCGGAGGTTTGCAAAACACCTCAGTGGTCCCCTGGAAAAAATGAGGATTGAGGATGCCTGAGAATTTTTACAACACTTTCTCTTACGACGAAATCAAACTGATTTCCACGTAATTATCAGATTTGTGATACAACCCTCTTGCACTGCAAATTCCCAGCAAGGAACAAGGTAGGGCCTGGGGCCCGGGGTCATCTTACACTAGCTGGGGCACCCAGCAGATGGCGCTATCTTAGTAGCCGCCAGCTGGTTGTCCGGTCCCCAGGGCTCACCGCCTCCGCCGAAAGCTTCCCGGCCCTCTCTCACTCCCTTCTCTCTCCTCCTCCCCACGGAGCCCGAGCCCACGTGACCTCAAGGCGGCCAATGGGCGAGCAGAGAGGGCGAGCTGGTCCCTGTGGCCGCCATTAAAGCGAAGGGAAAACCCGTGAATTCGGATTAAAGGGGGAAAAACACCGCCCGCTGGGCCCACAAAATGGGGGAGACTACGGCGTCCGGGCGGTGAGGCCGCAGTAGAGCAGACGTTAGGCCGGCTTGGCCCAGGGACGACACGAAGACACAGCCAGAGAATGGTCTCAGCCCGCAGACGCCGCCACCACCTCCGCCGCTGAAGAGATTCTGGGCTTAAGGACATCGCCGCTGCCGGGCCGGGGGCCTGAGCTTCTCTCCCGGTTCTTGCCCTTCCTGCCCCTCTACGGGCGCCTCCCCGCCCGGGAGAAGTCTCCAGGGCTTGTGCTCTGCTCTCTCGGACTCGATTTTAATTATTTATTGTGTAATTTATTATTTTTCCTTGTGGAAGGGGCCCATATCTCCTCTGTCCCCCAGAGAGGAACGAGCGTCCGCGGGCTCCGCGGCGGTTGCAGTCCGGCCCGCGGGGCGAGCGCGGCGCGGCCCTCCCGCCGGCCCTGGGCCCCGGGCGGCTAGGTGCCGGCCGGGCGGCGGGGGCTGCTCGCGGCGGCGGGGGGGGTGGGTGGGGAGGGCGGGCGGCCCGGCGGCCTCCTCTTCCACCGCTCCCCCAACCACCACCCCCCCGCCCTCCCCGGTGTCTGTGTTTCTCTCTCTGGTCGGAGGCGGCGGTAATGGCGGATGGTGGGTTGTGGCGCCGGCGGCGGCTGCTGTGAGGGACGATGAGTTCCTCCTTCGTGCCGAACGGGGCCAGCCTGGAAGATTGTCACTGTAACCTCTTCTGCCTGGTAAGTGCCCGGGCCGCGGGCAGAGGCCCCGGCGAACGGGGCGGTGGGGGAGGGGGCGGCGAGGTGCGCCCTTGGGGCGTGGGGGAGGGGGTCCGGGTCTGATCCAGATGCCCGAGTCCCTAGGCTAGGCCCAGCCAGAGCCGGCGTGGCGGCCCAGCTCCGCACCAACCCCGGGAAACGCGTTCGCTCACCCACCATCCTGGGCTCTGGTGTAGGAGTGCTGGCTTTTTTTTTTTTTTTTTTTTTTCCTTCCTTGTTTCTGACTCTTTCTCACCATAGTCCTGCCTTCAACTTGTGCTCCTTATCTGGGTGGACACTCACATTTCCCTCTGTGTTTCTTAACTATTGCTTTTCACCTTATTGACCGTGTATCTTTCTTCACACTTTGCATATTGCCCATTCTCCCGGTGCCTTTATGCCTCACTCCGGTAGTTTGGTTTCCCCCAATAAACAGTACCCCGGAACTTAGATACTAAAAATCTCTTTTCGTTTTACGTTCTTCTAATGAGTCAAACTAGCAGATTAGTTTTTTCCTCCGATGAGTTCATATCTCTGTATAAAAACCAGTAGATACTGTTTCATATGTTTTCTCTTTAAACTTTGAAAACGGTTTACCGTTTTGACAATTTCTAGCCATCTTGCTTTTATTACATTATGTTTGTGTGAGAGTGAAACGGACTAATGGACGTGTCATGATTTTGCACTAATTTTTTTTTTTTTTTTTTTTTTTGCTTGTATTTTTAGAATGCTTTGAGCAGGCTGCTCCTCGTTTTATTGAAAAGTCTAGGGAAGTTGGATGCAAGAATGACAATTGTATAGGTTGGCCCAGTTCTGGGAACATCCAACTGTTAAGACTTTGAAAAGTACCAACTGTTGCAAATATTTAGTCCTCAGTTGGGCAGTAGCTTAGCTTCACCCATGATTTAAAGTTTCAGTGACTTTTTTTATATTTTCTGTGCTATGAGAAATATTAAGAGAGAATCTGATAGGTAAGTGAACTGAGTGGGCGGAGCACAACTAGTTGGCAAGTGTAAACTGCCAGTCATGTATCAGCAGTTTCATTTTTGGCACTTTAGGCTTTACACCTTTAAGCGCAGTAAAGAATTACTGAATTTCCTCTGTCGAATTTCTTTCACTGTGCCAAATAGGGATTTTTAGCGCCCTTCTCTCTTATAAAATGTTTTCTTGTACAATGTCCATTAATCAGCATCATCTTCAAATGTTAAGACATAACAGCAGGTTTTACATTTTTGGCTCCGTCTATTTTTGGTACTTTTAGTATCAGGTTCTTTGAAAATAGACTACTACAAATCTTGACAGTTCTTTGTGAGCACCTATTTCACTTTTCCTAAAAGGGATATGTGAAGAACTAATAAATTTTTTCAGTTATAGTTCACGTTTCTTTTCATTAGAGACATCACTTCTATAAACATGGAATGATGAGTCTTTAAAAATTAATTTTCTGTTACAAGTGTGACCAGTTGGAACAGAACTTAGGAAATGTTTACTAAGTGTGCAGTATTAAAGTACATGTTTGTATTTAACATTATTACATTTCTTTTATTTCTCTTTGGGACACAGTATTTGTTGATATTCAATGATATGTCAGTGTTAATTTTTTAACTGTTTCTGGTCCTTAAATTTTTGGTTCACTTATCAAACATTTTTTTTTTCAGTCAGTCTGCTTTAATATCTTAAGTATATATTGAAAAATTATAATGTCTTAAAGAAGGGACTTTAAAAGTGAGTGCTTTTGACTTTGAGTGAATGTGCAATAATCATGCTTTCTTTTCTTTAGGCTGACTTGACGGGAATTAAATGGAAAAGATATGTATGGCAAGGCCCAACTTCTGCCCCTATTCTGTTTCCGGTGACAGAGGAAGACCCCATTTTGAGCAGTTTTAGTCGCTGCCTTAAGGCAGATGTACTCGGTGTTTGGCGGCGAGATCAGAGACCTGGAAGAAGAGAATTGTGGATATTTTGGTGGGGTGAAGACCCCAATTTTGCTGACCTTATTCACCATGACTTGTCAGGTGAAAGCAACTTATCATTTCTAAGTAATGATACAGCAACATTGTATACTTTTCCTAAAAATCATTTATATTACAAATTGAGATATTTTTGTGTGTGAAACACTGTTAGGTATGAAGCCAGATAAAAATTTAGCTTATTTCACTCTGGTTATTTTATTTTACTTAAATTATCCATACTGTGGTAGGCTTTAGCCTTGAATAACTGTTCTTTCACCACCCAGCTTCCTTGTGAACTTCTTACAGACAGGGCACAGGGAAGACATGTTACATTACCTAAGAAAAATGGAATGGGGGAGCATAAAGTTCCTAACAGTAATTTGTAGGCATATGTAACTAACTATTTGAGTCAATTTTGCCATTGCTGTCTACTGTATGAATATGCAGATAGTTTATAGGGGTATCTAGAAATGTTGTAACTTTCTCGTGTTTTTTCAGATACATATTTAGTTATTGTTATATTAACGAATGAAAGCATATGTTAATTGTGTTATTTTTGGAAAGTGATTCTTTTATTTTAGATACTGTTTCATCAAAGACTATCATTAAGATGAGACTAGTGCCAACTTATTTAGCTTATATAGAACATGGGGTCATAATCAAAAAAGTTACACAGAAATAATTTTATTATAAATGTATCAATAAGGTTACTTCTGTCTTATTTTTGTGACTTTTAGGACTAAATGTTACTTTAGAAAAAGAAACTCTGGCTCTCTTATAGTAATCACTTATGCTTTTGCTTACTTTGTAAGAATCAATGTTAACTGAATCTTTGATGATAGGAATGTAAATGATTAGTTATTTGCATGTAAGGTACCAACCACTTCAGCAAGATGTTTGGTAATGATTCTTGACAGGTAAATTTGGGATTTTTAGATAACTAAAAAAAAGCATTATTTGAAATTGAGTACTCTGAAGTTTCTATTAGTGTCCATTTGACCTGTAAGACCTATTTTATTTTTGGATGTAATGTAATCCAGGTGGCTGTCTCAAATAAGCCCTTAGTAAGACTAACTTTTCTGTAGGAATATATGTGTTATATTTGTTTTGAAAGTCGCCTTTACCTTCTAATGAACAAACCCTTCAGTGCTAATCCTTATTTTGAGAGTGATTGCAGTTCTTTTATGATAAATGCTTTCCGGCTTTCCAGCTTTCCTAATAAGATCCCTGCTGGAGAGATTAGTTCTTAGTTCTAAGTATGCAGTGTAGTTCTAAATATGTAAAGTGATGTGTTTATATATATGTACATGCACAAATATATGATATATACATATATATGAGGATATGAAATTTCTTCCTGGCATCAGCAAGATGCTGCTGCTTTTTAATTGTCATGTCAAAAGGTAAGCTTGCCAGCTTCCTTTTTCTTCCATTGACTTTGGTATGCTGGAGTTATTTTAATCTTTATTTTAAGTGGTCATAAAAACCACCTTACAAAAATTTTGGGAACTATTTTAACGATGTTTATAAACTATAGATAAAAACTAGTTGTTGATAAACTATAATGCTGACTTGGGGATTTTAGTGTTAATGAAATTGGCAGAGCATATGAACAGACCATTTCCCCCCAGATTCCATGTAATACATTTTGTGAAATCAAAGAATTTTAACAGGTGTGAGGTATTCAGTTTTACCATAGTAGGACTAATGTTTTAGAAGTAAAGCCTATTAAAGTTAAATGAAAATACTGTGTGGATTTTTTTTCTCCCCTAAGTTTCACGTTATGCTAAATGTTTTCTCCTAAAACTGGGCTACAGTTTAAAAAACTGCTTCTGTAGTTTAATTTTGCTTTTTTGCATAACTAAAAAAAATGGTAGTACCTGTATTTTAAAATATTGATCTTGAATGTAAATGAATATAATTTTGGCATATTAGGTTTTAATTGTTGTTAGATTTTGCTGAATGCCACTGAATGGGAATTAACTTTAAAAATTTTGTCAAAGTGAAAGCAATTGAAATAGTAAAGCAAAATATATTAGGAGTAGTATGTATAATCGTAATTACTGTTCCAAAGCCTGTTCTGTAGTGCGTATAGTCATTGGTATTTATGTAATGTTTTAGCTTTCTCCCCCACCCCCCTTGTCATTTACTTTAGAATGTTGTTACTTAAATCAGACATATCTTAAAGAATAATAAGGTCTTTTCAGATGGAGTATATTTGTCTAGCCCTTTTCTTTGCTCCAGGGACACCGTCTGCCTCCCTTTTGGGATAATTAGTCTGCCTCTGTCTGTCTAGCTAACCCCTTTTTCATTTCTTCCCATCTGTGGCACTCTATTCCCTTCTTTTAAGCTCCCCTGAGAAGAGAGCAGCTGGACAGTAGGGGTGGCATCAGCTGCAGGAGGCAATCCTGAGTTCCAAGTGGAGGTGTAGCACTGAGGAAAGGGGAACCGGAAGGACCCAGGTGGTAACTAAAAAGCTGGTTAATTTAGTTTGAGCTTGCTTTTTGCAGGCACAGGCAGTGCCCTTCTGTTTGGTTCAGCACCTATGACATCTTGTTACTGAAATGTTTGTGATTATGGTGATATTTCCCTTCTTGGTGGGGAAAGGAGAGAAAGCATTCTATTTTGCAAAGAGTAAAATTCTGTTTTTCTTATTAACTGAAATATTTAGTTATAAAAGTACAGAATTGCCTTTGCTTAACCCCTTTCTTCGTGTCATCCTTAGTGTATTTTTAAAAATAAACTCTTAATTTTAGAAGTTTTACATAAAATTTGCAAAGATAGTATAGAAAGTTCCTATATAATTCTCACCTAGCTTTTATTTTGAGTATCTTATGTATTGTTAACATTTTTCACAACTAATGAACTGATAGTGATACAGTGGTATTAACTAAAGTCTATACATTATTTGGGTTTCCTTTATTTTTACTTGAAATTCTTTTTCTACCCTCTGCCTCATCCAGGATACTGCATTTAGTTGTCCCATTTCCTTAGGCTGTTCTAGACTGATATTTTCTCAGACTTTTCTTGTTTTGATAATCTTGATAGTTCTGAAGAGTCTGATCAGGTTCTATAGTGCATTTTAAATTTTGTCTGTGTAGCCTATGTTTGGGTTCCTTTCTTTTCAAGTGTAGATGAGGTATAGAAATAGAATGTAAACTCACCTTATAGCTAATTGGTAGAAATCTGTCATGTTGCTAATTGGTAAAAATCTGTCACAGCAAACCAAATCTATTTTGATACTTCAAACTCTGTTATTTGTTTTGTAGCAGTAGTCAGTACTGTTTAGTAATTTGCAAAGACCTAATGATTTTTGGGTTAGGGTTTGTGCTAACTAGTATTGGCCTAACTAACATTCCAGGAAGACATTTGTTCAGAATATTCTTTGAATCCCAAAGCCAAAAACTTCTACTTACTACTATTTTTTTTAATTTTGTTTTTAACTTTTTGCTCTTTCCTCTGAGAATGGGTAGTTGAATCAATATCAGTATGTGGTTTTTTTTTTAATGTTTATTTTTGACAGAGAGAGACAGAGAATGAGTGGGGGAAGGGCAGAGAGAGAGGGAGACACAGAATCAGAAGCAGGCTCCAGGCTGTCAGCACAGAGCCTGATGCGGGGCTCAAACTCACAGACTGCGAGACCATGACCTGAGCTGAAGTCAGACCTTCAACCGATTGAGCCACCCAGGGGCCCCAATATCAGTATGTTTTGATAGAAGAAGGATTAGGGAACAAAATTCCTCTCTTGATTACAGCCTTAAATTTCTTTTTTTTTCTTTTTTTTTTTTTTGCTTTAACATTTGTAGCAGACCTCATTTAGTGGTTGTGTGATAGAAATATAAAACTGGTGCTGGGAAAATTTTAGCTTAATTTCTCTGGTCACAAGTCCTATCTATAGTGGGCAGGACTGATTTGTTCTTTTAAGTGTGCTATTAGTTTGCATCAAAGCAAGATTGTTTTATTACCATTAGTGTGTCCTTGAAGGAGAAGAATTTTTTCTGGGTATTTTTGTTTTATGCCTTCACTTTTTTGGAATTTTATTGCTGTCATTATTGGCTTTTAGTCTTTCCCTTAAATAAGAATAAAAACAAAACCTCTCCTGAAGGTTTACATCTTTTAAAAAAAAATTATAGTCAGCTAGAATGTGATGAGACTTTGAGAAAACTTGATACCTTGAGAACTAAAAAAACAAAGTCAGGGCTAAAAATACTTGTTATTTTTTCTGGCTCCTGTGGTGTATATATGGAATTTTAGCTACGTGTCCAAATACTTTTCATTATACAAGAATTTCATCATAATACTGTCAAACTAAATGGGCCATTCGTTAGTCTTAGAATTTTAGATTCTTTTATTGAAGGATATTAATTATAATGGAATTTAACCTTGAGTAGCAGCTTTAACAGGATTAACAAATAGATAAACAGCAGTGAAGTATAGGAATCTAGTGCAGCCAAACTAAAAACTTTTGTTCTCTAGCTACCCTGAAGGGAGTTAATTCATTTTTGTCTTCTTCCATAATTTACTTGTGACCCAGCTTTTTTATTCACTTGTCTTTTAGGACAATTTTGTTTGTCCTGTTTCTTCTGTGTACTGTGCATTTTGAGCAAGAAACTATATTTTTTTAAACCTTCATATCAAAGATAATCATCAACATATATTAGGGTATTTAAACCAGAGCTTTTCAGGTTTTGCCATAGATCAATGATGCTGTCAGCTTAAGGCTCTCAGTAATATTTGTTGAGTGAATGACTGTGAATGGGCAATTATATTATTCAAGACAAACGCTGAATTAGACGTTTAAACATTTCTTTTTGGGGCGCCTGGTTGGCTCAGTTGGTTGAGCGTCCTACTTCGGCTCTGGTCATGATCTCGCGGTCTGTGAGTTCGAGCCCCGTGTCGGGCTCTGTGCTGACAGCTCAGAGCCTGGAGCCTGCTTTGGATTCTGTATCTACCTCTCTCTCTGCCCCTCCCTCGCTCATTCTCTGTCTCTCTCTCTCTCTCTCTCTCTCTGTCAAAAATAAACATTAAAAAAAATAATAAAAATAAAAACATTTCTCTTTACTCTTTCAGGATATTTTTTTTTTCAGGTAGTATTTTCTGCCATCATTTTGACCCATTCATTATTCATTAGGGTATGTTGTGTTTTAATAGTTTGTCAAAATTATTTAGGAAAAGATTCCTTTTTTACTGGTCTATTGTTGAAATGTTTAAAGATGTCAGTTTTGAGAAAAATGTTGAATATTAGGTATTAGGTGTGTCAGCTCATTTGTTCTTTTCATTTTTTCCCCCACTCAGAATTATTATTTTTAAAGATTTTATTTTTAAGTAATGTCTATATCCAATGAGGGGCTTGAATTCACAACCCCCCAGATCAAGAGTCGTATGTCTACCGACTGAGCCAGCCAGGCGCCCCACCACTCAGAATTATTTTAATGACCTATCACATAGTTTATCATCATCGCTGTAGTCTTGTATCCTCAGGAAAAAAATATTTTATGGTTATCAAATTTAGCATGTGAACTTTTGTATTGTTTTTTTCAAATAGATACTTTGTAAAAACTTTTCAAGTAACGATGATGAAGAATTCTAATGCTAAGAGTTCTGATGGAAAAGTACTATAAACAAAATTGAACCTGTTTTCTCTGGGGATACAGATACAAGAGGAGAAAAAACATTTAAGTGCATTAAGCAGACTTTTTCCATTAGGCTATGGTTGATTAAATTCAAAAGAGCTAGGTAAAGATTTGCCATGTGTTCCCCTCTACCTCCCTTCTCTATTGTAGTACTTGTGTTGCAATTCAAGGACTTGTTTTAATTAGTGTAAGAGGTACATATCATTGTCTTGGGTGGGTTGGCTGTACCATTTCACTTTTCATATCTGAATACAACATGTAGAGAAGTATTTTTGCTATGGTTATTATAACATCAGGATATTAGAAGCTTTGCTCAGTAGTCTCTTATTTTTAAGTGATTCCCCCCCCCCCCAAAAAAAAACACCAAAAAAATCTTTAGGCTTTTCACTGAGTGTTAGTTATTAGGACTTATTTCCTCAGCAGTGAAAAATGTAATTATGTTACTTTAGTGTAATAGTTGCTTAGTTACTTGATGTATAGGTGAGGATGTACTTAAGATGTTTGTTGGCTTAGAAAACCCTAACAGGTGGTGGTTTTATGCCTAAATCCCATTTAGTGTTAATGAAAATTGTGGGAGTTTGAGGGTATGATGTAAAATGAGGATAAGTTCACTTGAGTTTCTCGAGATAAAAGCATTAAGTTCACCTGAGTTTCCCTAGATAAAACTTAAAGCAATGAGAGAGAAATGCTTGAAAATTAATGCTGATTAATTTCCTAAACTGTATTTAGTATTCTTAAATCATTTAAATTCAGGTGTAACTGGATTTTATGTTAAAAAAAAAATGTATGTAGGGGTGCCTGGGTGGCTCAGTCAGTTGAGTGTCCAACTCTTGATTTCAGCTGAGGTCATAATCCCAGTGTCCTGGGATTAAGCCCTGCATCAGGCTCTGCATTGAGTGTGGAGCCTGCTTAGGATGGTCTCTCTTTCCCGCTGTCCCTCTCTCCTGCTCTGTGTCTCTAAGAAAAGAAGAAAAATGTATATAAATTATTGTATTATAGGCTTTTACTATTCCAAACACTTTTTTATTTACTCTTTTTGGGAAGAAGGCAAATTCATTCTCAAGTTTTAAGTGAATAATTTTCCGATATTTGAAGTTTATAGTAACTGTACAACTTTAATATGGTAATTCTGTGTCTTAGGTTTTTGTAGCTTTTGAACTTAGAACTAGTTAAAAAAGTTTTGGTAAAGATTTCTTGTCTAGAACAGATGTTATAACCATTGTGCTTCTCAGAAGGTAAGGATTTTTGAGGTAAATGGCAATAAAAATACACTAAATAGATTACAAAGAAGTTAAGAACTGGAAGATATTCCTAGGATAACTTTCTTGGAATTAAAAACATGCATATTTTAAGTAATTATAAATCATAATTTGAGGTAAAACTTTTAATGTGACTTTAATTTTGAAGTGATAGAATCTGATTAGCCTGAAAGCACATTAAGATTTTTTTCTCTCAGCGACTCACAAATATACTTGTGATCTAGACCCTTAAATAATTAAATTGAAGTCCATGTGTGCCACTTCTCTTTTCTCCTAGCTTACTGTTTTCTTTAATAAAGCGAAACTCATGAAGTTTTGGCTTTAAATGGGTACATATATATAGAGAGAGAGATAGATAGATCTATATAGATCTATCTATATATGGTTGTCTATAATATAATAGAATGTGAAAGCCTTTTATCTTTAATATTAATGCTTAATATTAATGATTTAAAATTATTCCAGTTCTCAAGTATTGTCATTTTCTATAGGTTACCTCATTTTTTTTAAAGCTTACCTTTTTGGAAAAATAATTAATTGACTTGAAAGACTTGACTAATTTAAAACACTTTAAAAACACTTTAGGGGCGCCTGGGTGGCGCAGTCGGTTAAGCGTCCGACTTCAGCCAGGTCACGATCTCGCGGTCCGTGAGTTCGAGCCCCGCGTCGGGCTCTGGGCTGATGGCTCAGAGCCCGGAGCCTGTTTCCGATTCTGTGTCTCCCTCTCTCTCTGCCCCTCCCCCGTTCATGCTCTGTCTCTCTCTGTCCCAAAAATAAATAAAAAAAAAAAAGTTGAAAAAAAAATTAAAAAAAAAAAAAAAAACTTTAAAGAACATTAACTTTGTAGTGGCACAAATTTCTAGTGCAGTTAAAGTCCACTGTCATTATATGCTTTTTAGTTAATGTTCATTCTCCCATTTGTTGTGTAGGTTATGAATGTAAACCATGTGTCCCTCTAAACACATGCTTCTGCTTTTATTCAAAAGCATCATAGTTTATTATTTTTCTATGAGTGTAGTGTAGACATTTTTAGTGTTGAATAAGAAAGGTTTTATGTATTTTTTTACTTACATTGAAAGATTCATATGTATATTGTTTACAAAGACATAGGCTATGAAATGATACTAAATTATATTTGAAACAAAATAAGTTAAAAAGCTCAAGGACAGTTTGTAGCAGTATTCTTTTGATGCTTTGTTAAAGGTATGAAAGGGATAGAGTAATACATTTTTGTTAAACTACATCTGGACTTCTCTCGAAATAACTATGTTAATATTTTTTTGATAAGTTAACTTGGAGTGGTTAATAGGTGAGCTGGCAAAATTGCTGCTTACTAATGAATAGTGAGGGTAGTTACAACTATATCATAAGTGCTATTTAAAATTTTGGTTTTTATATTTTAAAATTTCTTCCCCCAGTAGAGGATCCTATACTGAATAGTAATCATGGGAATCGTTTGTTTGAAACGAGACCTAAGGTGGCTAATAATACGTTGCTTGTTAGGCTGTGTGCCAAAAGCTTCCTTTTTATTCATCACTTATTTTTATAGTTGAGTCGTGGATTAGAATGCTGATGGACATAAAATGTTTTGGGTTAATTATTAACTAGCTAATTTTTTTGGCAAGCTGAATGAATAGAGGAATTAGGACAAGGTAACTAACAAGTAAGCCAGCTTAGAAATTGGCACTTCAGGTATAGAGTGTCTTTAATAAATCCCAGCTTATACAAATGGTCTTTTCATGGATACAGAAATCAAATCAGTATGTTTGCATTACATCATTGCTTTTTTATGCAGTGGGAAAATAATTTTCAGGTACTTTAGTAGAATATATGGCACTTAGGTGTTTTATTCCATATGGAGTAACTTTGAAACCTGATATCTTAATGTGTAGAGATATATTGAAGTGATGGTAGCTCAATATTCTGAGGTGCAGTAGGTTTAATGTACTAAGTGGTAGGGGGTTTACGAATTGAGAGTTTAAATTGTAACGCTTTTTGCTTGGCTCTGAGTAGATATAGTTTTTGTTTCTTTCATTTCTCTTGTAGAAGAGGAAGATGGAGTGTGGGAGAATGGACTTTCCTATGAATGTCGTACTCTGCTTTTTAAAGCAGTTCACAATCTGTTGGAACGGTGTTTAATGAACCGGAACTTTGTACGCATTGGCAAGTGGTTTGTAAAGCCTTATGAAAAAGATGAAAAACCTATAAATAAAAGGTAAGCTATCTTATTTAAACTCTTACTTAACATTTCTTAGGTTTGTTAATTTTTATAGCTTTACAGAAAATGTGGAGTAAAACAAGCTATCTTACAGACAGATGAATGAGGTTAATTTTGGCAAAGTACTGTAAGTATGTGATTTTCTCTAACCACTTCACCCTTTCTTTTACACATTTTAAGAATTTTCTTGAAGTGAGAATAGGTTGTGGTTTCAGTATAGTGGCCTAAATTTTTATTCGGGATGATAGAAAAAATGTAGGATGAAAGCAGAGGCTTAAGCAATGAACAGTGCTTATTTTAGTACTATACTAGTGCAAATATATTCACAGTACTCTGTTAAGTAATATTAATACTTGTAAAAGATAGTGATCTGTAGTTATGTTTTGGATTGAGTTAGCTCTTTTCATTCCCAAACTTCTCATTTTGCTTTAAAGTAATTTAAATTTGTGCTTTTCTATATAAGACCTGTTTAGTCTTAGAGTATTTGTAATTTTCTTGAACTTTGAATTAAGCAAATTTATGACACTAATTTGTAGAGTAGGTAGAGGCACAGAAGACTTTTAAGATATCATCTTTTCCTGTGCAGTTAAAAGCTTTAGGTTGCTACAGTTCTCTGTGATTTAAATGGTTTGAGACACAGCCTGTTAGAAGATTTGGTCCCAAGCAGTTGTTAAATTAGTGAGGCTTCAAGAGAGATAAAACAGTGGTAAGATGGAATGTGAGAGAAGGAAAAAGGAAATATTTTAGTTTTCCCTGAAAGATGTGAGGATATGAAGTAAACATTTGGTTATGTTGTATCATTGCTGAGATGCCATCTTTTCTGTCTTATGTGCACATCTTTTTTTAATGTTCTTTTAAACTTCTCTTTTTAGTTTTATTAGAATGGATGAGTAGATAAACCTGGACAAATCAAGTCTCTTTTATTTTTTCCTCTTTGAAAATGAACATAAACCTTTATTATCAACAAGAAAATTAATTGTACAGGTTAGGAATGAATTCAGTTGCAAAAGACAGAAGACTTAACCACTTGCCTTATGTAGGAATTGATTTTTCTCAATTGCAAGGAATCTGGGGGTATATAGTTCAATACTAGTGCATTGGTTCAGTAATGTCTTCAAGGACTCAGGTTTCCTGGACTTTTCTTCCATGTCGTCTTTAGTCTTTGGCTTTCATCCACATGGTCCCAGTGGGTGTTGTTGCTTTGGATTTCACTCACAGTGAATTCAGGCAGGAAGAGGAAGGGAAGAATTTAGACGGGGTGACCCTTGAATCAGAAAATAGTTTCCTTCTTAGAGACTTTAGCTGACATATCACTGTCTATCCTGAGAGAAACAAATATTTTTATGTGGAAGCATTGCTGCTCTGAACAAAATAAGGTTTCTGATTAGAAGAAGAAAGAGGGAATAGACATTAGGTAGGCAATTAGAAGAAGGGGAAATACAGGTTGGTAATTAGCAATGTTCACCAAATACATAATACAGTTTTAAGAAGTCAAGCAGATTACTAAGATCTAAAATGATGAAAAGCTGTGATCCTGAGCCCCAACTCCTAGATGTGCTCCTTATACGCATTCCCTTTTAATCCTTTTAACTTTCTTTTAATTTACCTATTATACATTTTAAAGCAAGTAACATGCTTACTCTTGAGTTTTCAGTTATTCAGGATTAATCTATTGACTTTGTATTGATGGTTTAGTTACTTTATACTCTTCCTCCATCCCAACCACTTGGACATTGATATACTTGTATGCGTTCTTTTCCCTTTGTTTCTTTCTTATCTTGCCAATAAGATTATAAGAGTTCATAAAAAATATTTACTATGATTATATAAATACTATTTATAGCCAAGCCATATAGTATATTAGGATTATATTCCATTTCCTCTGTATCTTTTTGTTTTCCTCTGTGTTCATGATTATTTCTTTTTTCACTTAATTATCTATGTCAGGGATTGGTAAACTACTACTCCACAGGGTAAATATAGCCTGCCACCTGTTTTTGTAAGTAAAATTTGATTTTAACATAGCCATGTTCACTCATTTATGGATTATTTTATGCCTGCCTGCACACTACAGCACAGCCGAATAGAGATAGATGACCCACAAAGCCTAAAATATTTAGCCTAAAATATTTATCCTGTAGCTCTTTTCAGTTATAGTTTTCTGACCTTTGATCTATGTACTGATTGGTGATTCACTCCCAGACTATTTACCAGAAGCACAAATCTTCCCTCCCTTCAAGTAGTTTGTGTAATCTATTAGTTTCTTTTTTCTTTCTCTCTCTTTTTAATTTATTTTTGAGAGAATAGAGAGTGTGTGAGAGTGCACTCAGGAGAGACAGACAGAAAAAGGAAGAGAGGATCCCAAGCACCATCAGTGCAGAGCCTGGCACAGGGCTTAAACTCCCAGACTCTGAGATCATGACCTGAAGCCAAAACCAAAAATCAGGACACTTAAACAACTCATGCCACTCAGGTGGCCCTCTGTGTGTTTTTGTTTGTTTGTTTTGTTTTTTAAGATTTATTTTTAGAGAGCATGAGCCAGGGAGAAGGGCAAAGGGGGGGGGGGGGAGGAAGAGAGAAAGAAAGAGAGAGAGACAGAGAGAGAGAGACAGAATTTTAAGCAGATTCCACACAGTGCAGAGCCTGACACAGGGCTCAGTCCATGACCCCGGGATCATGACCTGAGCCAAAATCCAAGAGTTGGACACTCAACCAACTGAGCCACCCAGGCTCCCCTCTCTTGTCACTTAATATCTTTATTTGTGGGGCACCTGGATGGCTCAGTTGGTTAAGCATCCAACTCTAGATTTCAGCTAAGGCTATGATCTCACAGTTCATGGGTTTGGGCCCCTCTGTCAGCACAGAGCCTGCTAGGGATTCTCTCTCTCCCTCTCTTTCTTTTTTTTTTTTTTTAACGTTTATTTATTTTTGAGACAGAGAGAGACAGAACATGAACAGGGGAGAGTCAGAGAGAGAGGGAGACACAGAATCTGAAACAGGCCCCGGGCTCTGAGCTGTCAGCACAGAGCCCGACGCGGGGCTCGAACTCACCGTGAGATCATGACCCGAGCTGAAGTCAGACACTCAACCGACTGAGCCACCCAGGCGCCACTCTCCCTCTCTTTCTGCCCCCTCCCCCATGTGCCTTCACGTTCTTTCTTTCTCTCTCTCTTTCTCTCTCCTAGGATAAATATTTTAAAAAAATATATGTTTGAGCCCTTCATTTTTCAGTTCTAATTTGAACTGGTTGTTCTATAGGCTCGTTTCACAGCATTCATCATGGGAATTCCCTTTCCCTTATTTCCTAGATCTCATGTTTGCTTTTTTTGTCTTAACTATTTTGGTAGTGCCTATCCACCAGTAGTTTCCTAAGAAGCGAGTACATGAGAAGTAATATTTTGGGATCCTGAATATCTAAATTACCTCCTTTTCTACTCTTGAGACTTCTGGGCACTAAAATACTGATTGGAAATTCTGTTTGTATGTGAGTAGCTATGAAATTGCAGGCTTTAGTAGGGTGACTTGTCGGGGACCTGTTCTTTTTATTGGGTGCCTGCTGCCTGTCTATCTGTATGTGTCCCTCCCCACCCCCATTCCTTTAAGCTAATTGCTTTCCCGGAGGAGTCCTTTAGTATCCTAACTAGAGAGTATAAGCTTGGCTGCCGATGTTTAGGGAGTCTACTGGGGAAAGGGGGCTGTAGTTGTACATTTATATTGGGGAAATACTATACTTGTATGGTATTTAGATTTTCACTTAATTTCTCTTTTAAATACATCATTTCAGCTGTATCTAGTATCTTTAAGTGCAGAGTCCCTCTGTTTCATCCAATTCAGAGTGAACTTGTAAGTTTTCCACTGATCTGGAAAGATGTAAAGATCCTGTCTACAGGATGGAAAAGTAGGTCTAGGAGTCTGACTTATCATTTGAACTTTCATTCTTTCTCTTTTTAGTTACACCATGCATCCACCTTCAAAGATCTACCAGTGTCTTCAACTTTTGTACCTCTCTGGGATTCGGGATTCTGTGGGTTTAATTCATTTTTTACCTTGGTATCTTCCCGTTAGTCCTTATTTACTAAGTTAGTTACTATTTTTGCTTTTGCTTGCTAGCTCCCCAAATTTTGTGATCATGTTTGTCTGTTGCCTTTACTTCCACCATTCTCTTTGTGCTTCTCCTGCCTTTTACTATCTATTTTTGCTTCACAAAGAAGTAGAAATAAATGAATGTGTTCAATGAGCCATGTTAGATACTGGAAGTATCTTTATTTCTCTTCATGCAAGAATTTCTCTTAGTGGGCTATTATTAATAGAAGATACAACTTTTCATATTGGAGATTTCCATAAATCTAGTAGATTCTACTTGTTATTTAATTCTGTAATTGAGCACTAGTGTTTTTCTGTGGGCTGACCCATTTATTTATTTATTTTTAAGTTTATTTATTTTTGAGAGAGAGCATGAGTGGCGGAGGGGCGGCATGGGGGACCAGAGGATCCAAAGTGGGCTCTGTGCTGACAGCAGTGAGCATGACGCAGGGCTTGACCCCATGAACCATGAGATCATGACCTGAGCTGAAGTGTGACACTCAACTGACTGAGCCACCCAGGTGCCCCAGGAGGCTGACCCATTTAGAAGGGGGACTAAATTCAAATTGTGTTTTATTAGTGGGGTGGTATCAGAAATAGTATATGCTCTTTTGAATTACTCTTGAAGGATAGTTGTGGTACAAAACTGATTTTATCCAGGAAGAATAAATGCTGTTCCTCAAATCTTTTTTCATAGGAGCTTACCTGCCATCTCCCCTCCCTTTAGAAAAGCAAGTAGAGGGGTACCTAGGTGTCTCAGTTGGTTGAATATCTGACTTTGGCTCAGGTCATGATCTCACGCTTCATGAGTTCAAGCCCCGTGTCAGGCTCCATGCTGCCAGCTTGGAGCCTGTTGCCTGCTTTGTATTCTGTGTCTCCCTTTCTCTCTCTGCCCCTCCCCCACTTGTGCATATGTGCGCTCTCTGTCCCTCCCAAAAATAAATAAACATTTAAAAAAAAAAAAAAAGGAAAGGAAAAAGCAAGTAGAAAAACCCAGCATATAAGTCTGTCAGTTGCTTTAAATTATGGTTTGGGACTACTAACTTTTCCAGTGAATTCAATGGAATGATAATTGGGAAGGTAGATAAAGATTAGATTATAAATTAGTGCACTTCTAGCCCATTATGAAGCTAACCCATTAAGCATAATATATACTATTTTTGTTCACTAATCAGTTCACTTTTTGTTAAACTTGTATACACTTTCTTAAAAAGAATTAACACAGTTGTCAAGGAAGGAAATTGTTACTGTGAAACTGGTTTGATTTGAACAAAGGAGAAAATACTATTACTGACCTCTTCTTCATTCTTCTTCCTTTTATGCCCCTTAAATATAGATTCTCATCTTCTAATAATCTGGACTTCAGTATAGCTAATTGTCTGATTAACTGTAACAGTCTTCAGGGACTCAGGAAATGGAATTAAATCTAGTGGTATAGCTAGGTTAGCTGTAAAGAACCCCTCAACTATATGGGTAATTAACCACAGAAATTTAAGAAGCTATAAGGATAATTAACACAGAAAAATTGAAAAAAATTACTTTTAAATCTGCCATCTTCAGGTATTGTTAAAAGAATGATCAGTGTTTTGTCTTAACAGTTTAGGTATTTTCCTACAGTGTAGGGGGCTCTATCAGATGACAGTCGCTGTGTTTGCTAGTAAAAGCACAGGTAAATGGATGTAGTAAGTACCAATGACTTACTAGCATTACAGGTGCCCCTAGTAAGAATTTTAAATGTTTGTAGGAATGTACACAGAGTAGAAAGTTATTAGTAAGGATTTTTTTTTAAGACTGCTAGTCCAGGAGCACCTGAGTGGCTTAGTTGGTTGTGTCTGACTCTTCATTTCCGCTCAGGTCATGATCTCACGGTTCATGAGTTCAAGCCCTATAAGTTTGAGCCCTGCCTTGGGATTCATGCTGAGTGTGTGGAGCCTGCTTGGGATTCTCTGTCTGCTCTTCCTCCACTTGCACATGCGCTCTCTCTCTCGCGCGCTCTCTCTCTCTCTCTCTCTCTCAAAATAAACTTAACAAAAAGACTGCTAGTCCAGTATCTTACAGTATGTATTTACATAGGAGTCTGCTAAATGGCAGTTGAGATCGTATAGGAGAGAAGTTAATAGGGAACACTGAATATATACCTTAATTTTACTATGTTCCCTCAACTATGTTCCCTCAAATGTAGCCGTATAATTAATTTCTATGCAAAAATATATTTGGTAAATCTGCTTTGAGATTTTTACTGTGTAAGATACCTTTAACTTCAATTTTATTTTATTTTTTTTATTTTTAAAAAAAATTTTTTTTTCAACGTTTATTTATTTTTGGGACAGAGAGAGACAGAGCATGAACGGGGGAGGGGCAGAGAGAGAGGGAGACACAGAATCGGAAACAGGCCCCAGGCTCTGAGCCATCAGCCCAGAGCCTGACGCGGGGCTCGAACTCACGGACCGCGAGATCGTGACCTGGCTGAAGTCGGACGCTCAACCGACTGTGCCACCCAGGCGCCGCCCTTTAACTTCAATTTTAAAGGCAGTGTAGGAAATATGTATATACACATATATAAGATATATGTATGTGTATAGTTACATGTGTATATATAAGTAAAATAAATCTTTTCTGGATAGAACATAAAGGAGATGGGATCAAATGTCTGTTCTGTATGTTCTAAGCCGTTACGGTTAAGTATTAGCAAAGAGAGCCTGGTTCACAGAGATTTTCGTCTTATGGCGTGAAGCAGGCAAAGTTCACAGGATGGAGAGGAGTACATCCCTGAGTATTTGTGCAGAGTTAATTGTAACTAGAATATTAGGGCAAAATAAGGAAATATAATCCCTATTTTTTTTCTTTTAAAGAAATTTTAGAACCGTGCTATTCAAGATAGTAGCCACTAGCCACTGGTGGCTATTTAAATTTCAGTTAATTGAAATAAAGTTGGAATTCAGTTTCTCAATTTCACTAACCATATTTCAAGTGCTCTTGTGACTAGTGGCTATTGTATTGGGTGATGTAGATAATAGAGTATTTCCATCATAACAGAAAGTTCTTTTGGATGGTGTTGTTTAAATTTTTTTTTTTTTTCAACGTTTATTTATTTTTTGGGGGACAGAGAGAGACAGAGCATGAACGGGGGAGGGGCAGAGAGAGAGGGAGACACAGAATCGGAAACAGGCTCCAGGCTCCGAGCCATCAGCCCAGAGCCTGACGCGGGGCTCGAACTCACGGACCGCGAGATCGTGACCTGGCTGAAGTCGGACGCTTAACCGACTGCGCCACCCAGGCGCCCCTGGATGGTGTTGTTTATACCAGAGCCTTTACAGTTATAATTAAAATAATACTTCAGGAGCTTTCCTGAATTAGTTGGTCAAGCTTTTGTTATTAAGGCAATACATGAAGGAATATACTTTAAATTTCACCCATAAAACTGTTTATCTTTACTACACCTGTGGTTTCTACACAGTGACTTTAATATTTTAATAAATATAAACACAAGATTTAAATTTCATTTGGAGATACGTTAGCAGCCATTTTATATAGCTTTAGGATGTCCTTTGGTTGGGTTCCTCAATACCTCTGAAAACTTGAACTTCTAGATAAGATAAGAGCTATCACTATTATTTTTTCTAAGGATTCCTTTTCTTTTTTCCTGCATTCTAAGGTAATAGTGTCCAATGGAAATTTTGTGAGTTACAAATGTAATTTTAAATCTTCTAGTAGATACATTGAAAAAGGTAAAACAAAAAACCAGGTGAAATCAATTTTAATATATTTAACTCAGTAGATCCAGAATATCATTTTAGCATGTAATTAATTATGCAAAGAATATTGAGATATTTTACTTTTCTTAAATAAGTTTTTGAAGTTTAATGTCTATTCAGTAATTAGAGTACATCTCAGTTTGGACTGGGCACATTTTAAGTGCTCAGTAGTCACGTGTATATATTAGCTGTTGCATTAGCAATATAGTTCCAGGACTTTAAGTCCAGCTGAGCTTGGTATAGTGTTTATTGGTAAAAGATATTTTTTATCTGGTTTTCTGAACCCTCTTGGAATTGTATGTTAAATTTTGAGACTCTCAAAGATAGGGGAAACCTTCACCTATCTCAAAGTACCTACTATTTGCCCAGTTGGACATAGTTGCTGTCTTTTTTTTTTCCCCCCTTTCTGCAGCCTGTGTTGGTCTGTCATTAATGTCTCTTCAAGATTATTATGTGTCCTATTTTCTGAAATCTTAAGTGATGATATAATAGTACTTATGACCCATGAAATTTCTCTAATGCTTCAGTCATTAGGATTTACATGGTCAGTTTTCTACATTCTCATGCTTTCCAGAAGCATTTATGAGAAAAATTAAGTGCTAAGAAAGACTTCTTCCTTTTTTCCTCTCATTTGAGCTTTTCTTACTATCATTTCTTACATGGTTTTTACTATAGACTCCTATAATCTGTCCTTTTGAACTATTGGCTTTAGATATGAATGATAATAGGGAAGGTTTTTTTGTTTGTTTGTTTTTTCTCTCTGAAGGGGAGGAGGGTAGTGAGAAACCTTTGCTCTAGCAGAACTGTCCAGGCTGTGTTCAGAATAAGGACTTCATGTGTATTAACTCAATTCTTAAAACAACTCTGTTATTACTTCAGTTTTACAATTGCTAAACCTGAAGCACAGAGAGGTTAAGTCCCTTATCCAGGGTCATACATCTTGCTAGTATTGGAGCTAGATTATAGGGCATGAAAGATAGGACAGATTGTGGACCCTGTAGACCACTGTTTCTTCTGTATCTACATCTTTTTAAAGTGATAGGAAGTAGTAAAAGAATACTTACAAATTTCTTTTCTCTCTCTCTCTTTTAAGTTTATTTATTTATTTATTTATTTTGAGAGACAGACTGTGAACAAGGGTGGGGCAGAGAGAGGGAGAGAAGAAGAATACCAAGCAGGCTCCTCACTGTCAGCACAGAGCCGGATGCAGGGCTTGAACTGACACACTGTGAGATCATGTCCTGAGCTGAAATTAAGAGTTGGACACTTAGGCAACTGAACCATCCAGGCGCCCCCTGACAAATTTTTTTATATTGGAGAAATATAATTTTTTATATTGGAGAAATATAAGCGTATAAAGAGTACTTGCAGAGCATCTGAAGATGTAAACCAGAATATCATTGCTTTCTAAGTATTCCTTACACTGTAGTGTAAGTAATGTGTTTAATAAGTGAGCAGAAGTATATTCAAAATTCACAGATGAAATGTTATCTTTTAGATTTTAATAAAGCTCTCTTGTTCATGGAGATATGTTCAGAATACCTAATGTTGAAGTTATAAATTTAAGAAATTAAAAATGGTACCATGAGAGCTACAGAAATATAGATTAATGCCGTAGTCAAACTTGATGTGGAATAACCTTGAAAGATTAAAACAGTAGTGATGTGTCCATGTTTTAACCTGGGAGTATGGCCTGGGCTTTGAAATTTTTAAAAGCTATCCAGGTTGATTGTAATAAAAGACAGGTTTGGAAATTATTGGATTAATGGAATAAAAATCTAGGAATTGGGGGAACTGGTTTGTTTTTTTATTGTGGTAAACTAGACACAACAAATTCACCATTTTAACCATTTTTCAGTGTACAGTTCAGTGGCATCAAGTATATTCGTGTTGTTGTGCAACCATCACCACTATCTACAGAACCTTTTCATCATCCCAAATTGAAAATCTGCCCTTTAATAACTCCTCCTTATATAGTCCCCTCCTCCTAGCCGCTGGTAACCACTGTTCTGCTTTGTGTCGCTATAAATTTGGCTGTTTTAGTTACGTTATATAAGTGGAATTATATAGTATTTGTCCTTTTGTGTCTGGCTTATTTCACTTAGCTTAATGTCCTCAGGTTCTGATCCTTGTAGTATGCACCACAATTTCATTTCTTTTTAAGGCTGAATATTCCATTGTATTTTTATTCCACGTGTTGTTTATCCATTCATCTGATAGTGGATGATTGGTTTTTTCCACTTTTTATGTGTTGTGAATAATGCTGCTATGAATATTGGTGTGCGAATATCTGTTCAAGTCCCTGCTTTTAGTTCTTTTGGGAATATACCTAGAAGTGGAATTGTTGGATCATATAGTAATTCTGTGTTTGATTTTTTTTTTTTTTCTTTTTAAAGGAACTGCCATACTTTTTCATAGCAGCTACACCATTTTACATTCCCACTAGGAGGATTCCAGTTTTTCCACATCCTCACAAACACTTCTTTTCTAAAATATTTTATTTAATAATAGCCATCCTAGAGTTGAAATGGTATATTGAAGATTTGATTTGTATTTCCTTAATGATGAGTGATGTTGAGTATCTTTTCATGAGGTTGGTGGCTGTTTGTATATCTTCTTTGGAGATATAAGAAGTCCTGTTTTAAGTCCTTTGTCCACTTAAAATTGGCTATTAGGATGACTAGGATGTTAAGTCAACATTCTCTTTAACTAGTTTTATGATTTTAAGACAAGCCTGTTAACTTCTTTGTGCTTTAAATTCCCAATCAGCAAAATGGGATATCTTCCTGTACCTACCTAACAGAAGTGCTAAAACTAAATGAGATATGGCATCTCTTAAAACAGTGTACATATTGAACTATTAGAATAGGTGTTTATAAGCATATTTTCATTTTGTCTTAGAAATAATGTTTTGTTTAATTTCAGTACTTAAATGAGGAATGTTTACTATTCTACAACAGATTATTTGCTCAGGTTTCATCTGTAAACTTTTGCTTCACCCATCTTTTTGTTTTGGTTATTACAGTATTAGCTCCTAAAGAACAAGGTATTCTCTGCAGTAACTATAGTAGCTAGCAGTACCTTGGATTCTTTTTTTTAATTTTAGAGAGAAAGTGCATGAGTGAGTGGGGGATAGGGGCAGAGAGAGAGAGAGAGAGAGAGAGAGAGAGAGAGAAAGAATCTCAAGCAGTCTCCATGCTCAGCACGAAGCCTGGCAAGGCTCAATCCCGTGATCCTGGGATTGTGACCCCAGCTGATAACAAGAGTTGGACGCTCAACCAGCTGAGCCACCCAGTTGTCCCACCATGGATTCTCATTGTAGTTACACATATTTAACTCCATTTTTCTAAGTGCTAAGTGCCAAAGATGTTTTAAGTGATGTTATAAATAATATCTTCTCCTTGAAATAAGAGCCATTCTGAATTTAATATGGCAGTATTATGTAACATTTTTTTGTCCTATAATATTTTCTGACTAGAATATTGTCTTTAATTTTAGAAATTTTTAGAATTTTAGAAATTTAGAATTTTAGAAATTTTATGCCATATTAAGAATGGTTAGTTTTTTCTCCTGTATTCACAAATTTGATTTATTTTAAATCATTTTATATTAGAATTAGATTAGGCTATATTAGGAACATATGCTAGTAATATAGGAGGTGATATTTTTCTTTAATCATAGGCATCTGGAATGGAGAGCTGCTGATAAGTAGGGCAATACAGATAAATAGTGGCAGCTGAGAGATTGTGTATTGGAATGTTGGGTTTTTACAAAACCCTTTGGAGACAAATTTTTTTACATCAGCCAAGTTTTTGTGAATTAAGAGTTATGAGGGTTAAGTACTCATTGTACATAATGGAAAGCCTATATTAGGCCTTCATTTTACAGACCATGGTGTTTGTATATACCAGATTATGTTTATTTTCCTAAATAATATTTAATAGAATATAAGTAGTGTACTTTTTAAAAAACATTTTCCAGATTATAGTAATCTTTTTAGGAAAAACTTGAAGCATGTTATTTGCTTTTTATGTCATGACAAAATCAATTTTGAGTTTCCTTTTTTATTCTCATTTAACATTTACATACGAAATGAAACATAGTCAAACTGTATTTTTAAGAACTATATTTCACTGATTTTTTTTCCCTAAATTTTTTTTATATTTATATATTTTGGGGGAGAGAGAGCGTGAGCAGGGCTGGGGCAGAGAGAGAAGGGGACAGAGGATCCGAAATGTGCTGACAGCAGCAAGCCTGATATGGGGGGCTCAGATTCACTAACTGTGAGATCATGACCTAAGCCAATATCAGATGCTCAACCGACTGAGCCACCCAGGTGCCCTATACTTCACTGATTAAAAACAGGAAGTAGGATATAAAATTCAAGTTTCCTAGCCTCTTAGTCTTTTAAAGATAAAGAACATGAGACTGTTTTAGGTTGTTGCTTACACTTGCAAATGTTCTTGAAAGTATTTGCAAGTCAGATTTTAAAGTTTACTATTCAGTTACTGAATAAGCACATAGCATTCATAATCATTTTTGTAAAATACTTAATTGATCTTTAAAACTAACCAAATTACAATTTCTTTGTGTAATCATTCTTGCTAGAGTCACTTAATATTTTTTTTGATGTAAGTATTCTTAGTAATTCCCCAGTAAACTCGTAAATTTTGTCTCATTTATTGAGAAATATTTGTCTTCTAAAGTTTCCTGAAAATCCTGTAAAAAAAAAAACCAAACAAACCCAAAAATGGGCCGCCTGGGTAGCTCTGTCGGTTGAGCATCTGACTTCGGCTCAGGTCATGATCTCATGGTTCGTGGGTTCAAGCCCCACGTTGGGCTCTGTGCTGACAGCTCAGAGCCTGGAGTCTGCTTTGGATTCTGTCTCCCTCTCTCTCTACACCCCCCACCCCTTCTCTCAAAAATATTTATTTTTATTTTAAATTAAATAATTTAAAAAATTTAAAAAACGCAAAAAACCTTGTAATGGTAAAAAAAATATATATAGTCATTCTAACCAGTTGAATATGAATTTTCTTAAGTTTTTTTTTTTTTTTTTTTAGCATTTTGTCCTTTTTTTATTGTTTAGAGAGAGAAATGCTTTGAAAATTATCTGCCTGTTTTAAAATGGGCCAATCTCTCTCAGAAATTAAACATTAATGGTTGGCTAAGACAAAAATGCTGTTTAGAAATTATATTTATATGCCCTATTACTCAGCCTTAACAATTATAGAAGAACTGTGTCAGGAAAGAGGACAAAGAAAGAAAAGTACAAATATGGCTGTCTATGTATTCCCACATATAGTAACAAAATATTGCATATATACTTGTTTACTTTAGATACCTTCTTTGAGAAAAATGTATTGAGGCCTAGGAGTAATATTTAAAAATCTTAATGTTTCAACTGGTATCAAGAATCACATATTTTTAACAAAGGGTATTAGAATCACACTCTTGACCTTGTGTTTTCCTTGAAGCAGTGTTATATATAGGCCACACCATCACTTTGTTGATGAATAGTATTATTTTCTAGCCTACAGTTTCTGGGTTGTCTGTATCTTTATAAATTATGCTTGCAAACCATCAAGTTTTTTCCTGAGCTTATCTCTGTCTTTTAGTACCTTATGAAGTATAGCTAGTAACAATCAAATTACATTTTGACTTGATCTGTTCTCCCAACTCTGTAAATTCATTAGGTATATTTTCTGTCTTCTAGATTATTTCAGGCAACAGTTCTATGATGTATTTCTCCATTACATAACATGGGTCATCATTTTCCCAGCCCCCTATAATAATTTCCTCATCAGTTTTCAGTGCCGTGTTCCTTGCTAATCTCATCCTAAAGTTAGTGCCACATATTTAGATTTCTGTCATGGTAGCACCTCACTTTTGGTTCCAGTTTCTGTATTGGCCATTGCTGTGTCACAAACCACTCCCAAAACATGGAGGTGTAACAGCAGTTCTGTGTTTTCAGTAACGTGTCTGCTTGTCAACTAGGGGTTAGCCAATCTAGTCCACACTGTGAACTGCAGGTTGGGTAGAGGTATATTTTATATAATTCTCATGGGAATGAAAGAAGCACTGGAGGGCAATCCAGACTGCATATGCATGTTTTAAGCTTCTGCTTGCCAAAGCAAGTACAAAGCAAGCCTGAGTCAGGTTGGGGAGGTATATTTCACCTCTAATGGGAGGAACTACAATGTCACACCAAAAAGCCTGGATAAAAGAGGGTGAGTGGAGTCCCTGGCTGGCTTAGTTGGTGAGGCACACGACTCTTGATCTCGTGGTTGTGAGTTGACCCCCACATTGGGTTTAAAGATTACTTAAAAATAAAATCTTTTAAAACAAAAAAAGGGTGAGCAAAACCTATTACAAAGCTATAGTAATCAAAACAGTGTGGTATTGGGACGCCTGGGTGGCTCAGTCGGTTAAGCATCTGACTTCATCTCAGGTCATGATCTCAGTTTGTGGATTCGAGATCTGTGTCGAGCTCTGTGCTGACAGCTTGGAGCCTGGAGCCTGCTTTGGATTCTGTGTTTCCCTCTCTCTCTGCTCCTCCCTGGCTCATGCTCACGCTCAAAAATAAATAAACATTAACAAATTTTAAAACAAAACCCAGTGTGGTCCTAGCATACAGACATGTAAATCAATGGAATAGAAAGTCCAGAAATAAGCTTGTATGTATGTATTCAAATGATCTTTGCAAGGATGGCAGTACCACCCTGGGGAAAAGAGCATTTCTTCAATAAATAATGGTCAGAAAACTTAGTATCCACAGGTAAAAGAATTAAGTTGGCGTTTATCTTACATTACATACAAAAATGAACTCAAAATGGATTAAAAATCTAAATAAGACCTAAAACAATAAAACTTGTAGAAGAAAATAGGGAGAAAGCTTTATGACTTCAGATTTGCTAATGATTTCCTGGTTATGACATCAAAAGCATAGGCAACAAAAGCAAACATAGACAGTTGAACTATATCAAACTTAAATACCTTTGTGCATCAGTGGACATAATCAGTGAAAAGGCAATTTATGGATTGGGAGAAAATGTTTGCAAATCATATATCCGTTAAGGCATTAATATCCAGCATGTATGAAGAACTACAACTCAACAACAAAAAGTCAAGTAACCCAATTTAAAAATGGGCAAAAGGCTTGAAAAGACATTTTGAAGATATACAGAGGGTCAATAAGCATATTAAAAAAAAAAAAAAAAAACATGGGTCAACATTACAAATCCGAGAAATGCAAGTCAAAACCACAATGAGATACCACCTCACATCTGCTAGGATGGCTACTATTAAAAAAAAAATCACAAAGGTTAGTGAGGGTAGAGAAATAGGAACCCTTGGTGCACTCTTGGTGGGATTGTAAAATGCTACAACTGCTCTGGAAAACCTTATGGAGGTTCCTCAAAAAATTAAGAATAGAACTACATGATCCAGTAACACTACTTCTAAGAGAATTGAAAGCAGGATCTTGTCTTTTTTTCTTTTTCAAGTTTTTATTTAAATTCTAGTTAGTTAACATGTAGTGTAATATTTGTTTCAAGAGTATAATTCAGTGATTTCTCACATTTAACGCCCATTGCTCATCATGACAAGTGCTCTCTTTAATACCCATCACCCATTTAGCCCATTCCCCCACCCACTTCCCCTCTAGCAATCCTCAGTTTATTCTCTGTAGCTGAGTCTGTTTATGTTTTGCCTTTTTTTTCCCCCCTATGTTCACCTGTTTTGTTTCTTAAATTCTACATGAGGGAAATCATATGGTATTTTTCTTTGACTTAGTTCACTTAGCATAACACACTCTAGCTTCATCCACATCATTGCAAACGGCAAGGTTTCATTCTTGTTTTTTATGGCTGAGTAATATTCCATTGTATGTATGTATAAACCATATCTTTATCCATTCATCAGTAGATGGCTATTTGGGCTCTTTCCATAGTTGGCTATTGTTGATAATGCTGCTGTAAACATTGAGGTGTGTCTTCTGAATTAGTATTTTTGTGTCCGTTGGGTAGATACCTAGTAGTGCCATTGCTAGATTGTAGGATAGTTCTATTTTTAACTTTTTGAGGAACCTCCACACTGTTTTCCAGAGTGGCTGCCCCAGTATGCATTCCCACCAGTAGTGTAAGAGGGTTTGCCTTTCTCTGTATCCTTGCCAACATCTGTTGTTTCCTGTGTTGTTAATTTTAGCTACTCTTACAGGTGTGAGATGATCCTCATTGTAGTTTTGATTTGTATTTCCCTGATGATGAGTGATGTTGAGCATCTCTCTTCATGTGTCTGTTAGCCATCTGTGTGTCTTTTATGGAAAAATGTCTGTTCATGTGTCCTGCCCCCCCCCCCTTTTTTTTGAGAGCACAAGTGAGTGAGGGGCAGAGAGATGAGAGTCCTGGGTGGAGGGGGGTGGAGAGAAAGAATGAAAGAGAAAGAGCAAAGCAGGGCTCACCTGAAGAGGGACTCGAGCTCTTCTGATGTGGGACTCAAACTCATGAACTGTGAGATCATGACCTGAGTCGAAGCCAGATGTTTAACTGAGCCACCCAGGTGCCCTGTTCTGCCCATTTCTTAACTGGATTACTTGTTTTTTTTAGGTGTTGAGTTTGATAAGTTCTTTATAGATTTTGGATACTAACCCTTTATCCAATATATTGTTTGCAAATATCTCCTCCCATTCTGAACAGTTACCTTTTAGTTTTGTTGATTGTTTTCTTCGCCATGCAGAAGATTTTTTGTCTTGATGAAGTCCCAGTAGTTCATTTTTGCTTTTGTGTTGCTTGCCTCTGGAGATGTGTCTAGTAAGAGATTGCTATGGCCAGTGTCAGAGAGGTTGCTGCCTATGTTCTTCTCTAGGATTTTGATGGTTTCCTGTCTCACATTTAGGTCTTTCATCCCTTTTGAATTTATTTTTGTGTATGGTGTAGGAAAATGTTCCACTTTCATTCTTCTGTATGTTGTTGTCCACCAATCCCAACACCTTTTGTTGGAGAGACTGTCTTTTTTCCATTGCATATTCTTTCCGGCTTTGCCGAAGATTAGTTGACCATATAGTTTGGGTCCATTTTTTGTTTTCTATTTTGTTCCATTAATCTATGTGTCTGTTTTTGTGCCAGTACCATACTATCTTGATGACTACAGGAAAGCAGGATCTTGAAGAGATTTGCACACCCATGTTCATAGCAGCACTTTTCCCAATAGCCAAGAGGTAGAAACAACCCAAATGTCCATTGATGGATGAATGGTTAAGCAAAATGTGTTATGTACACAGTGGATTTTTATTTACCATGTAAAAGGAAAGGAATCCTGTCACATGCTACACCATGTATCAACCTTGATATTAATGCTAAGTGAAAAAAGCCAGTCACAAAGACAAAAACTGTATGACTCTACTTACATGAAGTAGATCTAAAGTAGTCAAATTCTGGGTGCCTGAGTGGCTTGCTTGGTTAAGTGTCCAACTCTTGATCTCAGCTCAGGTCTTGATCTCAGGGTTATGACTTCAAGCCCCACGTTGGGCTTCACTCTGCATGTGGAGCCTTCTTAAAAAAAGAAAAGTACTCAAATTTGTAGAAACAGAAAGTGGAATGGTGATTGCCAGGGACTGAGATGATGTAAAAAGAGGGAATTGTTGTTTAATGGGTGTAATTTCAGATTTACATAATGAAAAGTTGTGCAGATCTAGTTCAGAATGATAGGAATATATTTAACATTACTGAACAGCACACTTAAAAATGGTTAAGATGATACATTTTATGTTGTGTTTTTTACTGTGATTAAAGAAATGAAAGAGGAGTGAAGAATTGGGGCCAATAACTCAATTTTCTACAAATATTAAAGTTACAGTTTTTCTATCAAGGAATTTACAACATGGCAGGAATTCAGTTAGTTAAATAAGTAATAGTAGTGTTATAATAAATACTATGATAAGCATAGACTATTATAGGAACACAGAGATAATGTTTAAAGGAGTGTTGGAGAATGATGAAGAAGTCGGGAGGAATTCGGGGTAAACAAAGGAGGGGTTCTTAGTGGATTAAATACCTCTGCCTGGAGAGTTAGGCAAGGATCAGATTCTGAAGGGTCTAAAGTGCTGTGCTAAGGTGTTTTTTTGTTGTTGTTTTCAGTCCTTAAGGCATTGGGGAACTATTGATTTTGAGCCTGTCAGTTACGTGATCAGAATTAATTTTTAGGAAGATTGCTGGCAGCAGTGAAAAGATAAATTAGAGATTTTAATAGTTACTCAGACCTTAAAAAGACAATTGACAAATCATAGATACTTAAAGAAATAGAATCAGTAGGAATTGCTGATGGTTTAGTTAATTATAGGGAGTTTAGGAAAAAAGAAAAGTTTAGTGTGATTTACATGTCTGGCTTGGACAGCTATATAGGTACAGACTTGATAAGAAAAGGAATGTTTGATTAGAAATGAGTGGTTCAGGAGATGCCTGGCTGTCTCAGTCGGTTAAGCCTCTGACTCTTGATTTCGGTTCAAGTCAGGATCTTGTGGTTCGTGAGTTGGAGCCCTGTGTCCGTCTGTGCTGACAGTGTGGAGCCTGCTTGGGATTCTATCTCTCCATCTCTCCTTGCCCCTCCCTCACGTGCTCTTTCTCTCCCTCAAAATAAATATTTTTAAAAAAAGAAATAAGTAGCTCAGATACAGAATTTCTCCTATAGTATTTAGTGCATACCTACTATGTGTTAAGGACCTATTCTGAAATCTGAGGATACAACATTGAACAAAGGAGACAAATTCTTCCTCCTTTAGAGCTTATGTTCTGGGACGACTATAAGAAATAAACTGTGTAACACGTTAGATTGTGATTTCTTAGCCAAACAAAATCAATCCCAGAAGAGAAATTGTGGGTCAGTTTAAAGTAGGGTGGTCAGTGAAGATTGCACCTATGAGGTATCTGAACAAAAAACTTAATGAAGGTGAATGTAGATGTGTAGAGTGTTTCAGATTGAGTAACAGTAGGTATAAAGGCCTGGTATGTTTAAGGAACTGCAGAGAGACCAGTTGAGGGAGAAGGGAAAGTATTATAAAGGAAGACTAGTAAAGAGATGAGGTTGGGGAAGAAATAGATACCATGAAACATAAGAATAACTTTTATGTTGTTACCCAGGGTACCAAGTTGATTCTTTTCTGCTTAGGAATTAAAGTTTATTTTCATTATCTAGGTCTTAAGACATTCTCATAGCATCTTGTACCTTTTTTTATAGCACTTAGCATAACTTAAATGTGTGCTTAGCATAGTGCCATGTGCTTAGCCATAAAATATTTGTTGAATAAAGGAATAATACTTGCTTTCACTTGGTAGCTTAGATCTGAATATTAAACTAAGTTTAATGCAGAGTTCTTTTGAATGTGGGTGGGTGCTTTAAGCATTTGGAGTTAGGTTTATGTTTGGTAGGTTTTTTTGTATGTTTTACAGTATAGGTACCTTACCAGTGCTGGAAAGTACTGCTGGAAAGCAATAATAAAATTGAGTTTACTTTAAATGGGCATTAGCAACGGTCTGCCTTTGGAAGGACAGTTCTCAAAGTTAGTTAAGACTCTTATCTTGGTGATTATTTTAGATTTTACTCTTACTCCAAAGCAAATGTCTGTAGGCTTTGTAATTACTCAAGCAGTAGCTGTTCCAATAGGATTAGTCTTTCAGTCAGATGAGAAACAAGCTTAATATATTTATTAAAATAGTTCAGATACTTTTATTTCCTGTTAAAAAACTGTTTGGCTTTATCAATAATGTGTCAGTAAGGCAGGGGAGGGAGGTTAAATGCAGTGTGGTATCTTGGATTGGATCCTGAAAAGGAAAAATGCCATAAGTGGAAAATCCAAAATGACTGGAATTAATGTACTGGCGTTAATTACCTGCTTGACAAATGTAGCATGATTATGTGAAATGTTTAACTTTAGGGCAAACTGGGTAAAGGGTATATGAGAACTCTTTGTGATACTTTTGCAGCTTTTCAGTAAACTTAAAGTTATTCCAAAAATAAATTTGTTTTTAAAAAAAAAGCAACAGAAGCTACTGGGGTGGGGAAAGATACAGTAATCATTGTAGAATTCATAATTTTTAAGAAGGTAAAATTAATATAATTTAAACAGTACAATTCCCTGGAAGTAACCAGGTTTAGTTTTCTATTTTTCGTGTTTTAACTTTTTTGCTTACTACTTCTGGTGGTTACTGCCATAATTCCAGCGATGCTTATACCTCTAGGCCTTGATTAACTAACTTTAGACAGTATCTGATTCTTTACCATGAAAGATGATTTGCTTTATTAGTTGTATTTTTGTCAGTTTTTCTGTTGGTTATCTTTTTAACTTGAGTGATATGCTTAAATTTCAGTTTCTTGCTATTTTTATCAGCTTCAGACAATCTTTTGCCTCCGTGGTGGGTGGGTGGGTGGGTGGGTGTGTGTGTGTGTAATGAAGAAATTATCAGCTCTGCGTTACTCTTCACCTCCTTCTGACTTTTTGTTTTCCCACTTTCTTAGCTCTATTATTACTTTTAATATAACTTAATTTATTGTGTCCTTGACTTGTCCAGAAATAATTCAAGAGGGTTTATAGAAATATACAACAGGTTTTTAGTTTATTAATGGTTATATTTTAAAGAACTAGTTCTTTAAGACAAATTCTTAAGATAAATGTGTGGAGAAGAAATAAGAAAAGTGGATTTGTCTTAATGTACAGTCTCCTCTTCTGGGCCATTTGACCTTTCTAAGTTTTATCATAAGGATACATGTGCTTTCCTCTTGGGAACTTTCATTTTACCAGCCATATCTAAATATCATAAGATGTTCTGCATATAACTTTGATTCTAGGATGCCTTCAATTGTGAGACCCATCATGGCTTTAAAGTACCTTATCATTGGGGGTCAGGGGAGGGCAGTACATTAAATGCTTGACTAATGGTATGCAGCCCAATTTCAGAAATAAAAAAATGAGAAAATATAGTTGTATTTAATTTCTCATACAGAAGAGAAAATAAACAAAAATAAAAATTAGGTCTTCCTTAATTCTATTGCACGCCTAGATTTTTTTTCACCGAGGGAACCTTTCTTAAAAAATTGAGATTATACCATTTTGGTAGCCTGTCCTTTCCATTAAACTCACTCCCCTTTTACTCCACCTATACTTATTTTGGTGGCTATATTATAATGGTATGTGTGGGTGTACCTAACTTGTTTACTGATTCCTTTATTTAGTTCTTTCTACTGTAAACAGTGCTATGAAGAACATTTCTTAAAACTAAATCTTGGCTCATATCTGTGATTTTTTTTGTTTTGTTTTTTTTCTCCCCTTCAGATGATGAAGTAGAATTTCTGGGTTAAAGAGAATGTGCGTTTTTGTAGTATAACTTATTAATAAAGAAAAGCAAGTTAACTTATTTTTTGGCTATTAATCATCACTAAAATATAACTTTTTCTTCTTTATTAGTGAACACTTGTCCTGCTCTTTCACCTTTTTCTTGCATGGAGACAGCAATGTTTGTACCAGTGTGGAAATTAACCAACATCAACCTGTATACCTTCTTAGTGAAGAGCATATCACCCTTGCTCAACAGTCTAATAGTCCATTTCAAGGTAGATTATTTTATTGGCTTAGATATTTCATTTGCCTCAGGAAAATTCTTATTATAGTTGGTAATCTTAAATTTTGGAATTAATGAGAATTCCCCTGATCTTTAGCCTAGCGATGATTCTAATGTAGTTTATTTTCTTCTTCCGTATTAGAGTTTTAAGTCAGTGAAAACAAGTCAATGAAGCAAGTTTTTTAATTACAAATATTATTTGAAAAAATTTTTGTACATGAAAGTATATTTTAAAGTGTTCTTTTAAATAGCATTTAGCAGATATACGTGTTCATGTTTTCAAGGTCATCTTTTGTGTGCAGTCACATAAGCCATTTTTAATGTTGGTACACAGGGACTTTAATAATATTTATACACGATTGCTGATTTATTTTTAAGGACTGGCAGTGTGTTCTTGTTTTAATTCTAAGCCTAGTATTTCCTTTTTTAAAATTTACGTGGCAGTACATAATAAGTATACACACACACTGTTTTGTTTTCTCAAATTGCTTTCTTAGTAGAAATCAAGAGAAGTTGAAGGATGTACATATATCCCCAACTCATGTTGAAATTCTGTCTATGTGAGATTTTTGAGTGAACGAAATTTTAAGATTTAAAATTAAAAAAAAAATTTTTATTTTAACGTTTATTCATTTTTGAGAGACAGAGAAAGACAGAGCACGAGCAGGGAAGGGGCAGAGAGAGAGGGAGACACAGAATCTGAAGCAGGCTCCAGGCTCCGAGCCGTCAGCACAGAGCCTGATGCGGGGCTTGAACTCACGAACCGTGAGATCGTGACCTGAGCTGAAGTCAGACACTCAAATGACTGAGCCACCCAGGCACCCCTAAATTTTAAGATTTTATAATAAATTCAATATTGTGGTTTATCTTCACAATAATGAAATACAGTGAATTTTCTCTGGAATGATCATTTTGGGTTTCCTTTTCTTTTTTAGAATTGCACAGTTACTTGTCAGACTATTCTGTGTGATCTTATTTGGTGTAACAGTCTTTAGTTACTTACTTCATGTCTCTTGGGTTTCTAGTAATCTTAAGCCCATTTGGACTAAATGGCACACTCACAGGACAAGCATTCAAGATGTCTGATTCAGCTACAAAAAAATTGATTGGTGAATGGAAACAGTTCTATCCTATCTCATCTTGCTTAAAGGAGATGTCTGAAGAAAAACAGGAAGATATGGATTGGGAAGATGATTCTTTAGCTGCAGTAGAAGTTCTTGTTGGTATGGATTCTGAGTATTAATTCTAAGGGAAAAATATGTGACTATATGTATTAGTTACATTTTGTTGAATAATAATTCATATACCTCAGTGGCTTTCAACATTAAACATTTATTTCTCCTTTATTTTCTCCTCACATTACATAAAGACTGCAGCTTGGTTGTGGTTTGGCTCCTTGTATCTTCTCATTCTGCAACCTAGGTTCAATGAGTACCCAGTATCTGGGACATGCTGTTCTTACAAGAACAGAGGAATAATAAGGACTGAGTGTATCATGTAAGTGTATTTAAAGCTTCTGCTAGGATATGATGTATGTTACATTTGCTCACGCTCCATTAGGCAGAACTAGTCACTTTGCCATGCCAAAGTCATTGGGGCAAGGAAACATATTTCACCTAGAGGTAAGCTTGCAAAGCTTATCATTGCAAAGAAAATAATTGTGAATAAATAACATTTGGAAGCTGGAAAGTTGACAACCTGTGTTATGTAGTATTTTCACATTTCTTAAACCTGTTGCCTCTGATAACTTTTAAAAGGTAGAAAATGTACCTAAAGAACTTGTGGGTTTGATCTGCTCTGCCCAGGTCAACTCTTTTCATATTGACTCTACCCTGTGTCTTCTCATTTAGGGACCCAGATTAACAAGATAAACTGTATTTGGGACATGCTAATCTTGAGGCAAAGGGCAGAAAAAAAGAGAGGCTGCTTCTGTTTTAAGCTTCTGTTGGAGTCTGGTCTATATTGCATGCAGGTCACACAGCCAAGCCTAACAATGGGATGAAGATGGGAGGTTGTGGAGAATGTATAATTGAGCAGATAATTAGTGTTAGAGTTTGCAACAGTGTTTAATGGAGTCTTATGGGAATGTTATGTATATGAAAATTGCCTTGAGTTTTTTAAATAAAAAGAATACCAGTATTGAATTTCAATAAATGCATTTCTGCCAGAGTAGTTGTGACAAAACCAGAAACAAAGCATAAACATATTAGGTTTTCATAAAAAGAGATATATAAAGAAGAAAGCAGAAGATGGCCCATAATTCCTTTTTTTTTTTTTATTTTTTTATTTTTTTATTTTTTTTATATATATGAAATTTATTGACAAATTGGTTTCCATACAACACCCAGTGCTCATCCCAAAAGGTGCCCTCCTCAATACCCATCACCCACCCTCCCCTCCCTCCCACCCCCCATCAACCCATAATTCCTTTTTTTAATGTTTATTTTTGAGAGAGTGAGAACAAGTGGGGGAGGTACAGAGAAAGGAGATAGAAAATCCAAAGCAGGCTCTGTGCTGTCAGTGCAGAGCCTGACATGGGGCTTGAACTCATGAACCATGCGATCACGACCTGAACCAAAGTTGGAAGCTTAACTGAACAAGCCTCCCATGTGCCCCTGGTCCATTATTGAGTGCCCAGATTACCTGTTGTTAAACTTAAAAATTCTTTAAAAGTAGTACGCAATATAATTTGTCAAATTTGCAAGTAAAGATTTAAAAGTAACACTCATGGTGAGAAAATCCAAAAATGAAAAGAGAAAGCTGCTTTCTTCTAAGTTTCTTCTAGGTTACTGAAGGTAACCATTGAAGGTATTAAGAGCTTCTCCTGGTTTATTCCAGAAAAACTTTATGCCAAAAGGAGCATATGTTTATAAAAATATATTAAATATATTTTAATTTTATTTAAACATTATATAATCATATGTACTTTTCCATTACAGTACTTCTGAGTGAAACTAATCCCACTACAGTCACAGTGGTAATTGATTTTCTTGCCTATTATTTTTGCCTTTCAGCTGGTGTCCGAATGATCTACCCAGCATGCTTTGTTCTAGTCCCTCAGTCAGACATTCCCACTCCTAGCTCTGTGGGATCCTCTCATTGTTCAGCTACTTGCTTGGGTGTCCACCAAGTGCCTGCTTCCACAAGAGATCCTGCTATGTCTTCAGTTACTCTTACACCACCTACATCTCCTGAGGAAGTCCAAACAGGTATTGTACTGATCTGTTTGATTAGCACTAGTTACGTATCTGTTATTTTGAATACATCAACATTTAAAAAATTGTTTCGAAGTAATTTGAGACTTATTGAAGAGTTTGCATGTACAATACAAAGAACTCCCTCATTCAGATTCCCAAACTGTAAACATTTGTTCCATCACCCTTTTTGTATATATACATTCATTATCGTTGGTCTTTTTCTGAACCATTTGAGAATGAGCTACAGACACGATGCCCCATTACGCCTAAGTACTCTGTATTTCCCAAATGTAGGAACACTGTCCTATATAACTACCATTTAATCCTCAGTCAGAAAGTCAACACTGATATAACACTACCATCAAGTTTACATCCTCTGTTCGGATTTTTAGCTTTCTGTGTTTTAAGTAGAGGAGCATGCTTTTTTGCTTCAAAATATAAGTAGACCTACCAGATAACAGTGGAGTATGTTGTAACACAAATTAACAAGTAAAAAACAAAAAACAAAAAAAAACCCCACAAATAATGTTACTTTAAATCTACTTTTATTCTCCTATAGCCTATTCTTTTTGGTTTGTTTTCAGTTGATCCTCAGTCAGCCCAGAAGTGGGTCAAATTTTCTTCAGTATCTGATGGCTTCAACTCTGATAGTACTAGCCACCATGGTGGGAAAATACCCAGAAAATTAGCAAATCATGTGGTGGATAGAGTTTGGCAAGAGTGCAATATGAACAGAGCACAGAACAAGTATGTGTTTTCATTTTCAAGTTTAAAAATTGCATGTTGGTAGTTACTTTATAAATAGAAGATGTTTAAAGTATAAACAGTCGTTTGTATGGCTTTAATTTAAAAACTTTTTAAAAATTCAATTTTAATGCTTAATTCACGGTTATGGGAAACTTCATGAATTCTAAAGAATTTTATAATTTCAAATCTTAGGAGGAAATATTCAGCTTCATCAGGTGGTCTATCTGAAGAAGAGATACCTGATAAAATAGCATCCTGGGATTTTGTAGAAGCAACACAAAGAACAAATTGCAGCTGTTTGAGGTAGTACCCCCAACCCCCCAGTTGATTGATGCCTATATATTTGTGTGTTGTAGCTTCTTATGCTACTGAATACGTCTCAGTTTTAGCTAGCTTACCTAAACATAGTGTGTTAGGATTGTTTTCAAAAGAAAATTTGAGGGGAAAAAAATTTAATAATTTGGAACTGATTATGCAAGTACATACAAATGTATGCCATAGTCCTTACCAGAGCTGAACTGTGAAGGCTTGGTTTTACAGCTAAATAAAAGAGAATTTTATACTGGATTATGGTATATATAGTATCGATAAGGTAAAAGCACAGAAGTCTCTTGAAAAGAGTTCATAGATGGCACTGGGCTGGAGAAATTTCTCCCATGGGTTCTCATAAAAAAGATGATATATGATACACTAGATGAAAGTTTCTGCGATCCTTTTTATAGTAAATATGGTTTTGGGTTTTGTGCAGAAATTTCTTATAACATCCTTTTGGGCAAATTATATGTGAAAGAAATGCTGAAATAAGATCAGAAAAAACGATTCTGCAAGGGATTGAAGCTGTACTATAAAAGTACAAGCTTTCTAATAGACTGTATTGGTTAAAGATTGGTAGAAGAATGGATGAACTTGGAATTCTTTTGGCAGTTGTATTTATATATTGGAAACTTTGATGAGATTTGGTTATCAGAGGTTTTCAGATTATATTGCCTAAAGTTTATTAATTTATTCTAATATGAAAGATGCGTTTGCAGTCTTGTAAAAAATAATAATAATAATAATGACATTGGCATCCCTTACCAGAACTTGTGAGCTAATAGTTAGCCACTCTTTTGTCACAGATGTGAGCCAAAGGAATGGAATACTTGTATGTTAGGGCCAAGGTTTTTCTTATATTAGCTCTGTTTGATTACTGTGACAGACTCTGAAGTGCTTTGGTATGTTTTTGTGTAGATTAAATGTATTTACATAGATTCTTTGGATTAGAGACTGTGTAATGTCTGACAACTTTGTTAAAAACTTGTTTCTGTTGCTGATAGGTTGGAATAAAAATATGGACAGATTAGCTCTTGTTTAACAGTTTAAAATGGTTAAATACCACAGCCACTTGGGTGGTTTTAAGACCCAAACCTAGGGGCGCCTGGGTGGCGCAGTCGGTTAAGCGTCCGACTTCAGCCAGGTCACGATCTCGCGGTCCGTGAGTTCGAGCCCCGCGTCGGGCTCTGGGCTGATGGCTCAGAGCCTGGAGCCTGGTTTCCGATTCTGTGTCTCCCTCTCTCTCTGCCCCTCCCCCATTCATGCTCTGTCTCTCTCTGTCCCAAAAATAAATAAACGTTGAAAGACCCAAACCTAGTCTTAAAATGTAGAGCTCCATCACATATTTGTCTGATACCAGAGATCAGCAAACTGTGATCCATTGGTCACATTAGGTTCACTGCCTGTTCATATGGCCTGTGAGCTGAGTGACTTTTACATTTTAAATAGATGGAAAAGAAATCAAAGAATATTTTGTGCATGTGAAACTTCTATGAAATTCAGATTTTAATGTCCGTAAAGATTTTTTTTTATTTTTTATTTTATTTATTTTTTTTTTTAATTTTTTTTTTTCAACGTTTATTTATTTTTGGGACAGAGAGAGACAGAGCATGAACGGGGGAGGGGCAGAGAGAGAGGGAGACACAGAATCGGAAGCAGGCTCCAGGCTCTGAGCCATCAGCCCAGAGCCCGACGCGGGGCTCGAACTCACGGACCGCGAGATCGTGACCTGGCTGAAGTCGGACGCTTAACCGACTGCGCCACCCAGGCGCCCCATGTCCGTAAAGATTTATTGGAACAGAGCCACACCTGTTCATTTACATGTCAGCTATGGCTGCTTTCACAGAATTGAGTAGTTGCAACATAGACTATATGGCCTCTGGAGCCTAAAATATTTGCCATCTGGTCCTTTATAGGAAAAGTTTGCCAATTTCTGGTCTAAGACCAGTAAAGTGTAAAGTGCTTGAATGAAGTTAGGCTTTTCTTTCCATATATTGGCATTTTTATCAAGCAGCAATTCTTTTTTAGTTGCTGACCTAGACTTTTGTTTTATTCTTTTTGAAAGATGTGGGTTTTAGGTATATTTGTCTAAAATGGTTTTAGAATGGGATGCCTGCCTGGGTGGCTCAGTCAGTTAACCGTCTAACTCTTGATTTTGGCTCAGGTCTTAATCTCAGGGTCGTGGGATTGAGCCCTCTGTCAGGCTCTGCACTGACAGTGTGGAGTGTGCTTGGGATTCATTCTCTCTCTCTCTCTCTCTCTCTCTCTCTCTCTCTCTCTCTCTCTCTCTCTGCCCCTCCTCCACTCACACATGCATACTCTCAAAATAAATACACATTTTTTAAAAAATGGTTTTAGAAGAAGACACTCAAAATGCGTATTGGTTGGTAGTATAAATTTAATTCTTGGTCTCTGAGCTGAACTTTTATGTCTTAAAAACTTTGTCTCATATTTCCAGAAATTCTTCCCAGGCATAGAGGGAATTGATATAATGAAATTTTATATAATCCATACATGTGACTTGTTTTGGTAAATTTGCCCCTCTAGGAAGTAACAGTGTTTCTAATCTTTTACCCCCACCCCTCACCCCCTATTGTATTCCGTACTTCTAATTCCCCTCCACGTCCCTCAAATCAGGTTCTCTTATTTAATTCTTCAATAAGACTTAAAGTAGATTTTGAGCTACCGTATGTATTATCTGCTGCCACAGAATATAGGAAGTAGGGCACACATTGATAACTGACTGTGCTAGTCAGCCAGTTTGCTGTCAGATCTATCCCTGCCTTTTCCCTACTCTGTTCTGTATTGCAGGGTGTTACATTTCCTAGGCTCCTTTGCTTTTTACATGGTGGGGTTTTTTTTGTTTTTTTTTTTGTTTTTTGCCCCCAGCTTTATTGAGCTATAAATGACAAATAACATTGTATAAGTTTAAAGTGATGATTTGACTAGGCCCAGTTGTTTTCTGGATTTGGCTAAGGTAGGCACTAACAAAAGATTGGTTCATGAAATGAGGAAAGAAGCCGGCATATTTCCCCACCCTTCTTTTGAGTCCATTCCAGCAGCAGTTCTGCGACCCGTTAATAGCCTCGTCTTCCGTGGTCCACTGAGCAGATCCCACTAATGTTGTAACAGCATCCCAGGCTTCTTTGATCTGGTGATGGATACTATCTTCATGTTACTGTCCTTCTAGTCCTAGAAGTCATAGAAACCCTCGAAACCCTCTAAATAGAGAAGAAGTTACCCATGACCACTCTTAATCTCTCTACTACCTCTTCCTAGAATTGACTACTTGCCAATAAGGTATTATCTTTCCGTGGTTTTTCTGTAGTTTTATGTGTGTATGTGTTCTTCTTCTCAACACACAAATGTAATACTGATGTATTTGACAGCTTATTTTTTTTCACTTAATGTACCTTCAGTCTTTCCATTTTAGTTACTTGTGGATCTGCCATATTATTTTTAAAAATTTCTTGGGGCCCCTGGGTGGCTCAGTCAGTTGAGCATCCGACTTCGGCTCAGGTCATGATCTCATAGCTTGTGAGTTGGAGCCCCGCGTCTGGCTCTGTGCTGACAGCTCAGAGCCTGGAGCCTGCTTTGGATTCTGTGTCGCCCTCTCCCTCTCTGCCCCTAACCCACTTGCATTCTGTCTCTGTCTCTCTCAAAAATAAACATTAAAAAAAAAAATTTCTTGGTATTTTACTGAATGGAAGGTACCCCATGGTGTGTTTAATCATTTGGATTTGATGGACAAATAAGTTGTTTCAAAAAGTTTGTGTTTACTTTTATAAAAATAATACTTCTTTGACTATTAATTATTAGATTTTTTTAAACACTTATTCTATGATAGGAGATGTCCTAGGCTCAGATACACTAGTCAGTAAGGCTCCTGCTATTACAAAGCCTATACATTAATGGGATAGATAATTACTTAAAAAAAAAAAAAAAGAATTTTTAATTTTTTAAAAAAATTTAGGAGTGATGCAGGGCTAGGAAGGAAAAAAATGAGGTGGGTGGTGTGATACAGAGCTGGGGGGTGGGGGGGAGCTGTTTAAACCCTTTTGTGAATTCAGGAAGATCCTACCATTTTACTCCCACTTTTTACATATAGGAGTGCTGTTTTTTCTTGTGCTTTTCACTGATCTGAGAAACTGTCCTCAAAATTATATTTTGCTCTTATAGTAAGCAAAAAGCACAAGATTGCTTCAGTTGGCATTTTTCAGTTATTAATGAGATTAAATATTACACATTTATTGAAATTAAGCTTTAGTCTGGTAGAATGTTCTTGAGAAAATAAGCATTTAGCAAGCTATATAAATAGAAAGTAATACAATAAATTCCAAATAAATTTCCTGAACTACTGGGAGTTAATCAATAGGAAAAGAATCTAAAGGGATCATTCTTTAGATCATCTTGAATTTTGCTTTAAAAACACAACTTTTTTTTTTTAGGACAGTTCCCCAAATTGGTTGAGTTCTATTATGAAATTCATTTGCTCTCTAAAACAGACTAGCTTTAAGGAAAGGGTCTATATAGAAGAAAGGGGCTGTGACTTAATGTTACCAAAATTTTAGAGAGTCACTACTATTCGTATATATCCCAAATTAATAGTTTCTTGTCCCAGATTAATAGTTTCTTACCCTTATAGAAGGGTAAATGAATTTATGGCTGTGTACTTTTCGTATCCCTTATATACTTGGAATATAGTTCACCTCAGATTATTGGAGATACTATCTCTCCTTAATGCCTTGTGTAACTTGACTGATTCTTAAACTTTGGTCTCATCACTCATCTGTGCTCTCAAAAATTATTGAGGACACAAAGTGCTTTTATTTATGTGGATTATATCTACTTATATCTATTTTAGCAATATCAAAAAAAAATTTTTAATGTTTTTATTTTTGAAAAAGTGCAAGTGGGGGAGGGACAGAGAGAGAGAGGGAGACATAGAATCTGAAGCAGGCTCCAGGCTCTGAGTTGTCAGCACAGAGCCTGATGCAAGGCTTGAATCCACGAACTCTGAGATCATGACCTGAGCTGAAGTCAGATGCTTAACCGACAGAGCCACTGAGGCGCTCCTGTTTTAGGGAAAAAGAAAAATTAAAAAAAATTTTTTTTAATGTTTTGTTTATTTTTGAGACACAGACACAGAGCATAAGCGGGGGAGGGGGGGCAGAGAGGGAGGGAGACACAGAATCCGAAGCAGGCTCTAGGCTCTGAGCTGTCAGCACAGAGCCCGATGTGGGGGCTTGAACTCACAAACTGTGATATCATGACCTGAACTGAAGTTGGACGCTTAACCAACTGAGCCACCCAGGTTCCCCACACCCCCCGCCATTTTAAAGCTCTATTAAATTTATTTATTTATTTTATTATTAAAAAAAATTTTTTTTTAACGTTTATTTATTATTGAGAGACAGAACATGAGCATGGGAGGGGCAGAGACAGGAGGAGACACAGAATCTGAAGGAGGCTTCAGGCTCTGAGCTGTCAGCACAGAGCCCAACGTGGGGCTCGAACTCACAAACCCAGCGAGATCATGACCTGAGCCAAAGTCAGACATGCAAATGACTGAGCCACCCAGGTGCTCCAAGCTCTATTAAATTTATTGAAAAAAAATAACAGTAAGACCAGTACATATTAACATAAATAAAATACTTTTATAGAAATCAACTGTATTTTCCAAAACAAAAATTAGAAGAGTGGCACTGTTGTACAGTTTTGCAAATCTCTTCAGTGTTGAACTTAATAGAAGATAATCTGGATTCTCCTTTGCTTCTGTAGTCAGTCTTTTGTGTATATTGTCTTAGTTGAAGTACGTGAAGAAAATCCAGCCTCATGTAGCTATGCAGTTGGAAAGGGGAAGGGTATTTTAGTAGCTTTTTCAGGTAATTGTGGATACTCTTCGATACTACACCAAAATTTGACAAATGGTAGTTTCTTAAAGGTTAGTTCTCACGTGTAATCTGAAGCCATATTAATTAAATCCTTGTACTGCATAATAACTAATGGATCTTTTACTTATGCATGATTTTGCAACATCATTTATCATTTGGAAAATAAATACCAATTCATGGCATTATGCAGATCCTGAGTGTTGGCACATTTGTTTTACAGTGTTAAAAAAAAGAAAAAAATCACATTCATTAGTATCACCAGAGATCTCACCAGAAATATCTTTTCAGTATGGAAAGCTGTGAAGCTTACTATAGCAGATACAGTTTTCCAAATTCAAAATCTTGTTTTAAAAGCTCACATTTTATTATTCTTCCTTAAAATGACAAACTCATTTTGTTCATTTTGAGACCTAAATAACCAAGTCTGCCAAATAACCAAATCTAGTTAACTAAGGTTTATCAGTCAATAGTTATTTAAAAAAAAAATTTTTTTTTTTTTTTTACATTTATTCATTTTTGAGAGACAGAGAGAGGGCACAAGTGGGGGAGGGCCAGAGAGAGAGGGAGACACAGAATCTGAAGCAGGCCCCAGGCTCCGAGCTATCAGCACAGAGCACAATGTGGGGCTCGAACTCACAAACTGTGAGATCATGACCCAAGCTGAAGTCAGATGCACAACCAACTGAGCCACCCAGGCACCGCATTTTTTAAGTTTATTTCTTTTGTGAGAGAGAGAGCCAGCGCATGAGCAGGGGAGGGGCAGAGAGAGAGAGGGAGACAGAGAATCCCAAGCTGGCTCCCCATTGTCAGCGCAGATCGCAGAGCAGGGCTCAAACTAACAGACTGGGAGATCACAACCTGAGTCAAAATCAAGATTCAGACACTTAATCGACTGAGCCACCCAGGCACCCCTAAATGAAAGTAGCGTTCCTTGAAAAAAATGGCTAGTTGAGCTTACAACTCACTTATATAAAGGCTTTTCCATAAATCAGCCATTATTTTATAATATGTAGCAGAGGGGCACCTGAGTGGCTTAGTTGATTGAGCATCCAACTTTGGCTAAGGTTGTGATCTCACGGTTTGTGAGTTTGAACCCCGCATAGGGCTCTCTTGCTGTCAGTACAGAGCTGCTTTGGATCCTCTGTCCCTCCCCAGCTCATGATCGATCTCTCTCTCTCTCTCTCTCTCTCTCTCTCTCTCAAAAGCAAAACATAATATGTAGCAGAAATGCTTTATGTGTATTTTCTGTTTCTTTTGAGTTTTTTTTTTTAAGTAAACTACATACCCAATGTGAAACTTCAACTCATGACCCTGAGATCAAGAGTTGCATGCTCTACCGACCCAGCCAGCCAGGCACCCCTCCTGTTTCTTTAGGTAGAATATGAAAAGCTGTGTATGCAGGGGTGCCTGGGTGGCTCAGTCGGTTGAGTGTCTGACTTCAGCCCAGGTCATGATCTCGCGGTTAATGAGTTCAAGCCTCTCGTCGGGCTCTGTGCTGACAGCTCAGAGCCTGGAGCCTGCTTCAGATTCTGTGACTCACTCTCTCTCTGCCCCTCCCCTGCTCACACTCTGTCTCCCTGTCAAAAATAAACATTAAAAAAAAATAGCTGTGTATGCAGAGATTGAAACTTAATAAAAAATCATTTTTACTGTCTTTTGAAGGACATTCTTTAAAAAAATTTTTTTTAATGTTTTTATTTTTTATTTTTGAGAGAGGGGCGCCTGGGTGGCGCAGTCGGTTAAGCGTCCGACTTCAGCCAGGTCACGATCTCGCGGTCCGTGGGTTCGAGCCCCGCGTCAGGCTCTGGGCTGATGGCTCAGAGCCTGGAGCCTGCTTCCGATTCTGTGTCTCCCTCTCTCTCTGCCCCTCCCCCATTCATGCTCTGTCTCTCTCTGTCCCAAAAATAAATAAACGTTGGAAAAAAAAAATATATTTATTTTTGAGAGAGACAGTGTGAACGGGGGAGGGGCAGAGATGGAGGAGGGAGACACAGACTCCGAAGCAGTCTCCAGACTCTGAGCTGTCAGCACAGGCCCGATGTGGGGCTCAAACCCACGAACTGCGAGATTGTGACCTGAGCTGAAGTCAGAACGCTTAACCAACTGAGCCACCCAGACACCCCTCTTGAAGGACATTCTTAAGTGAAATTGGCCTTAAAAACATGAGTGTATAGTGGTAAAGAATACACAGTACTACTACTAATAGTACCACTGCCTTGAATCGTGATCTGTTGCCAAAAATTTTACTGTCCGTTGCTTTTGTAACATTGTTAAATATCAACATAATGAAAAAGGCAAATAATGTCTTATGCTATTATGATGATGGTTTGAACCCCATACAACCCTGAAAGAGTTCATGGACCATACTTTGAAGACTTTCATAGTAGACACTAAAATATTTGAATAATTAATAAATGAATAATAACTGTCACAATATACCTATCTATTCCTACCTTCTTATTCTGCTTCCCCCACACCCTATTTTGCTTTCCTTCCCCTTTCCTGCTTTTATTGTTGACTGTCTTCTTTTTTTCTTACAGCTGGCTGAGAAATTATTTTAATTCTTTTGTTAATTAATCAAACATTTATCTCATTTGCTTTCCATGAAGTTTAAAGCTAATCTTTGTATCCCTATATTCATTATGGAACAGAGAAGGACTTTGGGACAGTTCAATCTTGTTCCAGTTATTTCCATTTTATTATTTTTTGCATTTTAGTTCTATCTTATTCTGTGAAAAATTTCAGATGTGCAGAAAAGTAAGAAAGTTGGACAGTGCTCTCCTGTCTATCAGCCATCCGTATTTACTTGCTACATTTGTTTCATCTAGACCTCTTCTTTTACTGAAAAACTTGAAAAAATGTTAACATTTTATTGAATTTGATTGATCTAAAATTACTATTTTGGAGTGCCTGGGTGGTTCAGTAGGTTGAGCATCTGACTCTTGGTGGTTTCACCTCAGGTCATGATCTCAACGTTCTGAGATCTAGCCCCGCTTTAGGCTCCAGGTTGAGCATGGAGCCTGTTTTAAGATTCTCTCTTTCTGCCCCTCCCCTACTTTCTCCCTCTCTTTTCTCTCTCTCACTCTCTGAGAGAGTGTTTGTTTTTGAGAGAGAACGAGAAAGAGAGAGCACTAGCAGGGGAGGGGCAGAGAGAGGGGGAGACACAGAATCTGAAGCAGGTTTCAGGCTCCGAGCTGTCAGCACAGAACCAGATGCGGGGCTCGAACTCACAAACTGTGAGATCATGCCTGAGCCAAAGTCAGATGCCCAACTGACTGAACCACCCAGGCGCCCCCCAAAATACACACACACACACACACACACACACATACATACACATATTATATATATCCATGTATATATATATAATTTTTCTCTTTTTTCGACTGGAGCTATTTGACAATGGCGGGAATGCCGTTCCTTATAAATCAATGTGGTCTTTGTCATTGAAAGTATTCAAAGAGAGGATGATCAGTGAAGGGATTATTCCTACATTGGAATAACCTACTGCTTGTTTTTTAATGCTATTTGTAAATTTTTTTATGCTATTTAAAAAATTCAAATAATGCACATGAAATAAAAGCTGTGAGTTCCTTGCGCCTGTATACTTACGATCTGCCTGTCTGCTTTCTTTTCATACAAGTGGAATCCTGCTATGTATGCTGTTCTGCAACTTTTTTCTTTTTTAATTTTCTATTTTTTAATTTACATCCAAGTTAGTTAGCCCAGTGCTTCATCCCCTATGTATAATACCCAGTGCTCATCCCACCGAGTGTCTTCCTTAATGCTCCTTATCCATCTCCCAACCCACAACTCCTCCACCAACCCTCAGTTCTCTGTATTTGAGAGTCTCTTATGTTTTGTCCCCCTCTTTGTTTTTATATTATTTTTGCTTCCCTTCCCTTCTGTTCATCTGTTTTGTATCTTAAATTCCACATATGAGTAAAGTCCTATGATATTTCTTTCTCTGACTGAATAATTTCACTTAGCATAATTCCCTCTAGTTCCATCCACGTAGTTGCAAATGGCAAGATCTCATTCTTTTTGGTTGCCAAGTAATACTCCATTGTATGTATATGTATGTGTGTGTGTGTGTATGTATATATATATATATATGTATATGTATATATATATATATATATATATATATGTATATGTATATATATATATATATATATATATATATATATATCTCACATCTTTATCCATTCATCCATCAATTGACATTTGGGCTCTTTCCATACTTTGGCTATTGTCGATAGCGCTGCTATAAACATTGGGGTGTATGTCCCCCTTCAAGACAACACATCTGTATCCCTTGGATAAATACCTAATAGTGCAATTGCTGGATCATAGGGTAGTTCTATTTTTAGTTTGAGGAACCTCCATACTGTTTTCCAGAGTGGCTATACCAGTTTGCATTCCCACCAGCAGTGCTTCTGAAGAGATCCTTTTTCTCTGCATCCTCTCTAACATCTGTTGTTGCCTGATTGTTAATTTTAGCCATTCTGACTGTTGTGAGTTGGTTTCTCATTGTGGTTTTAATTTGTTCCCTGATGATGAGTGATGTTGCACATCTTTACATGTGTCAGCCATCTGGATGTCTTTTTTGGAGAAGTGTCTATTCATGTCTTTTGCCCATTTCTTCACTGGATTATTTGTTTTTTGGGTGTTGAGTTTGATAAGTTCTTTATAGATATTGGAACTTTTTTTGATAAATAGTAATCATGGGTAATTTTCTATGTTAGCACATTTAGATCCATTCTTTTTTTTTTTAAGTTTTATTTTATTTTATTTACTTTGAGAGAGAGAGAGAGAGAGAGAGAGAGAGAGAGAGAATCCCAAGCAGGCTCTGTGCTCGAACCCACAAACCATGAGATTAGTACCTGAGCCAAAGTCGGCTGCTCAACTGACTGAGCCCCCCCCCGACGCCCCCCCCCTTTTTTTCTTAATTTTTTAAACGTTTATTTATATTTGAGAGAGTGCGTGAGCAGGGGAGGGGCAGAGAGAGGGAGACACAGAATCTGAAGCAGGCTCCAGACTCTGAGCTGTCAACACAGAGCCCTGTGCCCGACGTGGGGCTTGAACTCACAAGCTGTGAGATCATGACTTGAGCCAAAGTCAGATGCTCAACCTACTGAGCCACCCAGGTGCCCCCGTTGCTGAAGATTTTTAAAGCAAATCTTAAATATCATTTCACTCCTACTTCAGTATGCAACTCTAATATTTTAATTGTTATTATTTAATAATATTCTGCTAATATTTTCTTATATAACTATAATTCCATTATCACCCCTAATAAAAAGAATAGTATTTTCTTGGCATCATCTGATATCCTCTACAGATTTGTCTCAGAAATGTCTTTTTTAAAAAAATAATGTCTGTGTAGTTGGTTGTTTGACAAAGACCCAGCCAAGAAGTATACCTTTGGTTGTTAAGTCTTTTATGTCTCTCTTGTAATCCCCTCTCCAATTTTTAGGACATTGGCTTGGCTGGAAAAACTAGGTCAGGTGTCCCGTGGAATGTCTCACATTCTGTATTTCTCAACTTGTCATATTGTAACTTGTTCTTTTAGTGTCATTTAATTTCTTTATCCCTTGCATTTCTGTAAATGGAAGTTACCTCTAGAGCTGTGCTGTCTAGTCCTAGCCATGTTAGTAACCACTAATGGATTTTAAATTAAAGCATTTGAATTTAAATACAGTTAAAAATTCAGTTTCTCATTGCACTGGCCGTATTTCAGGTCTTCAGGAGCCGCATGCAGAACATTTCTGTCATTACAGAAAGTGTTGTTGGACAGTGCTGATCTAGAGGCTTAATGAATTCAGGTTCAATATTTTTGATGAGAATACTTCACAGGTGGTGCTGTGTTGCTTTGTATCTGTCACATCAGAAGACACATGTCTGGTTGTCCCACTTTTAATAATTTGTTGAGATTGAGAAGGTAATGGTCAGCCTGACCCCTTATTGTAAAGCTTGCCATGTTTAGTATGAATAAAGACAGTTTTTCTTCTTCTTTTGAAATCTCCAATCTTTCTTTTTCTTGACTTACTACATTGGTTTAAACTTTTGATAAAATTGTTGAATAGGAATGTTGAGTTAATATTCTTGCTTTGTTCCCAGTTTTAGGGATTAAGTTATTTTCAGTCTTTGATCATTAAGTATGATATTAGTATAGTTTTTCATAGATGTCCTTTATCAGATTAAGATTAGTCTTGCTTTTTGAGTCTTTTTTTATAAATTTTTTTTATGTTTGTTTTTGAGACAGCATGAACGGGGGAGGGGCAGAGAGAGAGGGAGACACAGAATCTGAAAGAGGCTCCAAGCTCCGAGCTGTCAGCACAGAGCCTGACACGGGGCTTGAACTCACAAACTGTGAGATCATGACCTGAGCTGAGATCAAGAGTTGGATACTTAACTGACTGAGCCACCCAGGGTGCCTCTCTATTTTTTAAGTTTATACTACTCCATAATACTATGAAGGTATAATACTTTATTTTTGAGAGATAGAAACAGAGTGCAAGTGGGGTAAGGGCAGAGAGAGACGGAGACACAGAATCCAAAGGAGGCTCCAGGCTCTGAGCTGTCAGCACGGAGTGGTGCTCAAACCCACAAACGCAAGATCATGACCTGAGCCGAAGTCGGACGCTCAACCGACTGAGCTGCCCCGGCGCCCCTTGAGTCTTTTTATGATGAATTATGTATTGAATTTTGCCATGTTTTTCTGTATTAAGATAGTTACATGGTTTTCTCTTTCATTCTGTTAATGTGATGAATACTACTGGTTTTTATTGAATGTTATACCTTACATTCCTGGGACATGTTTTAAATTCATATTCCCTCCACATTTTTCTTCTAGTTTCTTAGTTAAAAAAAAATATTATATACATCACTATCAGTTTAGCTTGGAAATCTCATAGGGCACAGTATTTTTACTATGCTGAAAGAAATCTTAAACTCTGAACAAAATTACTAGATTTTTAGGCATGTAGTTTTAAGTTTTTCAGTTTAGAAATTGCTTCACATTATGAGGGAATAAATTTCTTCAGGCATTTTCTTTTCCTTTTCTAGTTAGTGGATTCGTTCTGTCATGGTATGCCTTGGGAGAAGGATGGCAGATATGGTGTGGGGCCCATCAGTCAGTTGCAGTGCTATCCAGAATGATTAACTTTGTTTGTGTAGAATGAGTTTCCTAGCTGGTTGCTGTAGGATTGTAGATTATGACTGAGCTTAGCCAAGCCATTGATTTGCAGGTACATTGGTAAATGAATAAATTTCAGACCTTTTAAAACACGACTTTATCTTAACTAGAATTTTGTCTCTTGATTCAGATGCTAAAATATTTAGGATACATTAGTAAACTATCTTTGGTTGTCTGATCACATAGCTATTAAATGAGCAGAAGAGAATTGGCTCTTAGGAATCTTTCTGCAGTTCTTAGTTTTAGGTCACTCAACAAAGTATTTTTTATTTTTTTTGTTAAAAAATTTTTTTTAATGTTTATTTTTGAGAGAGAGAGTACAAGCGGGTGAGGGGCAGAGAGAGACACAGAATGTGAACCAGGCTCCAGGCTCTGAGCTGTCAGTACAGAGCCAAATGCGGGGCTCAAAGCCACAAACCATGAGATTGTGTCCTGAGCTGAAGTTGGATGCTCAACCAACTGAGTCACCCAGGTGCCCCAAAGTATTTTTTTCCAATGTAAATTCAAATAATTTTACTTTTAGATTTATATGTAAAAAACAAATGATAATATGGAATGTTTAATAGTGTTTACTTGTGTACTTTGATGTAATAATGATACTATAAACATTAAACCTTTCTTTTAACTTTTTAGGCACAAAAATCTCAAGCCAAGAAATCCTGGACAACAAGGACAGGCACCATCTTTAAGTCAGCAACAACAAGTACTTCCTAAGCACAAGACCAATGAAAAACAAGAAAAGAGTGAAAAACCACAGAAACGCCCCTTGACTCCTTTTCACCATCGTGTTTCTATTAGTGATGACGTTGGCATCGATGCAGATTCAGCTAGCCAAAGACTTGTGATCTCCGCTCCAGATAGTCAAGTGAGATTTTCAAACATCCGAACTAATGATGTAGCAAAGACTCCGCAGATGCATGGCACCGAAATGGCAAATTCACCTCAACCACCCCCACTCAGTCCTCACCCATGTGATGTGGTTGATGAAGGAGTAACTAAAACACCTTCAACTCCTCAGAGTCAACATTTTTATCAAATGCCAACACCAGATCCCTTGGTTCCTTCTAAACCAATGGAAGATAGGATAGACAGTTTATCTCAGTCTTTCCCAGCTCAGTTCCAGGAAGCTGTAGAACCTACAATATATGTCGGTACAGCAGTAAACTTGGAAGAAGATGAAGCTAATATAGCCTGGAAGTATTACAAGGTTCCAAAGAAAAAAGATGTAGAGTTTTTGCCTCCTCAGCTTCCAAGTGATAAATTCAAGGATGATCCAGTTGGACCTTTTGGACAGGAAAGTGTAACATCAGTTACAGAGTATGTATTTTTTTAATAGTCACTATTATAATTTAAGGGTGGAAATGATGTAAGTTCTTAATACTAGGACTCCAGAATTGGCTTCAGGGTAGGATTTACAATAATAATAAATCCTGTAAATATTAGTTTTGCATAATTTCTTTACTGTGATTTTTCCTTAGGGAGACTCATTATTATGACATATTTTAGTCACAAAAAAGTGGAGAAAATAATAGCACTTATCCATCAAACAACTTAAAGATTTTGAATATCATTAGAACTCTTGTGTACTGTTTTTTTTCCTCCATTCTTCCTTCGTCTGTCCTAAATTTGGTGTTTATCATTTCTGTACATGTTTTTATACATGTAGCTCTAATTAATTCATTTTAATTGCTTTATAGTATTTGTTATGAATATACATAATTTATCTACTCTCTTAAAGGTGGACATACTGGTTATTTCAGTTTTTTCCAGTTACATAGGATGTAATAGTGAACTTTTTTGTACACGTTTCCTTATGTACTTGTATAAGATTTCTCTAGGGAATACATCTCAAAGTGGAATTACTGGGCCATGGGGTTTGTCCACATTCAGCATTAAGGGTCATCGTCACGTTGGCTCTCCAACTATACCAGTTTACACCTTCATCAACCAGCAGAGTATGAGAATGATCTTTTCATCAGCATTTGGTATTACAAGCCTTCAATTTAGCTAATTTTCTATATGCAGAATGGCATCTTATTGTCTTAATACATGTTTGAAAGTAAGCATTTATTTAAAATGTTCTTTGGACATTCAGGTTTTCTCTTCTGTGAATTGTTTGTATATCCTATCTTTTAGTCCCATTTTTCCCCCAATTCTTTGCAAGTTCTTGCTATCAATCTTCAAAAAAATTTTTTTAATTAAAAGCATCTTTAATGTTTATTTATTTCATTTTTTAAAAATATGTATTTATTTTTGAGAGACACAGTGTGAGCAGGGAGAATCTGAGAGAGAGGGAGACAGAAAATCCAAAGCAGACTTCCAGGCTCTGAGCGATCAGCACAGAGCCCAATGCAGGGCTCGAACTCATGAACTGTGAGATCATGACCTGAGCTAAAGTCAGACACTTAACCTACTGAGCCACCCAGGCACCCCCTGGCTATTAAGAAATAGTATCCCCTTCTTAATGTTCTGTACCTTTCATCATCAAGAAAAAGAAAATATCATCTTTTTCTTTACTGCTTCTCATCACATTTTTTTCATTTATTTTTTAATTAATTTTTTTTTAACATTTATTTATTTTTGAGAAGCAGATAGAACAAGCAGGGGTGGGGCAGAAAGGGAGACACAGAATCTGAAGCAGGCTGTAGGCTCTGAGCTGTCAGCACAGAGCCCAGTGCAGGGCTTGAACCCACAAGCCGTGAGATCATGACTTGAGCCAAAGTCGGATGCTTAACTGACTGAGCCACCCAGGTGCCCCTCTTAACACATTTTTAAAATATAATTATTGTTTCTTCCTACACATTTTTGAATGAAGGAATAGGGGAGCTGATTGGTAGGCCTTACTCATTCAATAAGTTATTTAGCTTATACTATGTATTAGTTTCATACACTGCTTTATGATAATGGGGTTGGGATATTTTGGAGGGGAGACCTGGTACCTAAAATTGCAGAATGAAGGGGATCTTGGGTCTTTACCAGGTAGGTTATTCATTTTTTTAGAAAAGAAACCCTGTTGTTCCTCCATTTTCAGCTCTAATTTTTCATTTCTGTCTAGAAATACAGGTTCATATTTTCTCTGAGTTTTTGGTCATTTTGGCTTTCTTGTTGTGGGTTACCATCACCCCCTCTTGCATATTCTAGGCCATGAACTTTCTCTGCTGTGTTTTATTGATTTTGAGTTTCCCTGAGACTAAGTAAAATGTCCCATTTGTAGCCTTTGTCTCCTTTTCCCCACTGTTAAAGATTTATTCTTTCAATATTCCTTGTTATTTTAGTAAACCTGTGCATCTTATCTAGCTCTTTGAATCTTAAAAATATTCTAGTATGGGTTTTTTTTTTTTTTTGGTTTTTTTTTTTTTTCAGTTAAAATTAATCTGGATTTGAAATTTAGGGACTTTAGGATACCTTTTGATCATGGAAAACAACTAGCTTATTTAACAGGCAGATAGTCTCTTGAAAACAAATGATGTCTTGGAAACAAGTCTTAAAAAGATCTTAGTCTCATTTGTGCTGGATATAATATAAAAGTCCTGAGTACTTGCCTGAAACTACTTTTGGTCTCCTTGTTTCTGTACTTCTCCTTTACATATATTCCTACACAGTAGAGTGATCATTGTAGGTTAAATGTTAGATGTTACTCATTTGCTGAAAACCCTCCAGTAGTTTCCCTCTACATTTAAGATAAAATCCAAACTCTTTTTCCTCATCTGTAAGCTTCTACCCAGTTTCCTGTCTAGCTAGTTCTTCACTCTTATCTATTACTGCCCTGTTTGCTTTCTGATTTTGAGGCATCAGATTTTCTGGTTATTCCTTCAGAAAGCCAAGCTCGTTCCTTTTTTTTTTTTTAATTTTTTCTTAAAGTTTATTTATTTTTGAGAGAGAGAGAGACAGAATGCGAGTGGGTTAGGGGCATAGAGAGAGGGAGACACAGAATCCAAAGCAGGCTCCAGGCTCTGAGCTGTCAGCACAGAGCCCGACGTGGGGCTCAAACCCACAAGCTGTGAGATCATGACCTGAGCCGAAGTCAGACGCTCAACCTCAACCGACTGAGCCACCCAGGTGCCCCAAGCCAAGCTCATTCCTAATGGCCTTTAGTATTGTATTACAGATGCGGGGAATAGCTCACCCCTTCTTATTCAGTCCTGCTGAAAAGTTACCTTTTCAGGAGGTAGTTTCCTGACCATTTTATCTAAACTATGGCTTTTCTTCACTCCCCAAATCACTACCTACCTTGTACACGGTTTTCATTTTTTCCTTATATATATCATCCTATATCATCCAAAATCATATCATGAATTTGTTAATGATCTTTTCCCTATTAAAATACGAGCTCTGTGAAGGCAGGGGCTCTCCGTCTTGTTTACTGCTGTATTCCTCCAGATACACACAAACATCCCTAGAACAAGTCTAGGCACATAGTGCACATTCAGTAGACGTTTGGATAAATTAAACAACAGTATATTCCTAGGGTTACTTTATGATTTTAGAACTTATTTTCCTTCTAAATTATATTTTCTTATTTAATATAAAAAATGTAGTGTTAAGGACGAAAAGTACTGTTATGAATATTTTAAAAACTTAAGAGGTGAGTTTATGGGCATATTGTATTCATAAGATCAAGAATTCTAGCCATGACTTTAAAAAAGTGTATTAGCTGATTGTATGCAGGAGCATCTGTAGGTGAAATGAAATGAAGGTCTCTTAGAAGTTTTAGGGGGTGCCTGGGTGGCTCAGTCAAACATCTGACTTCGGCTCAGGTCATGATAATCATGGTTCATGAGTTCAAGCCACGCATCAGGCTCTGTGCTGACAGCTCAGAGCCTGGAGCCTGCTTCGGATTCTAGGGCTCCCTCTCTCTCTGCCCCTCCCCTGCTTGTGCTCTTTCTCTTTCAAAAATAAACATTAAAAGAAAAAAAAAAGTTAATATAGTTGGGGTTGCCTGGGTGGCTCAGTTGGTTAAGTGTCCAACTTTGGCTCAGGTCATGACATCACAGGTTTGTGAGTTTGAGCCCTGCATTGGGCCCTTTACTGTCAGTTCAGGGCTCGCTTCTCTCTCTTTCTGCCCCTCCCTTACTTGTCTGTTCGTGTGTGGCACGCTCACTCTCAAAAATAAACAAACATTAAAAAAAATAAGTTAGTACAGTTTAACATTAGAATCTGTTTTGAAATTGTTTGACATTTTTCTCATGGAATAAGAATGAGAGGATACAAGTATAATGTAGAAAAGTAGCTGCAGAGTAGAATGGTGCTGGGTGGTGATTATTTAAATTAAGGAAATAACATGCTTCCACTTGTTCCTGGTCACCATTTTTTCTGCTTTGTGAAAAGAAAAGACTGAATAAAAGGGTGGTGTTTTGTTTTTTTTTTTTTAATTCTGTGTCTTATGTGAGTATTGTTTTAGTTACATTAGTTACTAAAATGTGTATTATGTTACAATTTGCTTTTGCGTAGAATCCTTTTTTTATTTTAATAGATTAGAATATGGAAAAAAGTAAACAGGTTTAGCTGCTTGCTGTATGAACTAAAACATTTATGGAACATAATTGTTCTGTACTTGATAGAAGTTTTTTGGTTTTATGTTTTAATCACGTGAATATTTTGTCCTTGTAGTTCCTCTTGTATGGCAGTAGCTCTCAATTGGAGCAATTTCTTATTCCCTCACTCATACCTTCAGGTGACATTTGACAGCGTTAAGAGACAATCTAGATTGTCACAACAGGGAATGTGCTACTGGCATCTGGTAGGTAGAGTCCAGGGATGCCGCTAGATACCCTGCAATATGTAGGACAGTCCTCCGCAACAAAGCCCAAAATGTTCATAGTGTTGAGGTGCCTTAATATCATGAATAACTTTTACAGAAATTTGAACTCTGGAATAAGTTATTAAATTAGATAGGCCAAACATGTTTACTGATTAGTTTTACTAGGGAGATCCCCCATACTATTTTACTATACAGTAAAATACCTGGTGTGGGCTTCAGTGTTTGCATTATGCTAACAAAAGTTTTGTTTTGTTTTGTTTTTCATAGTTAAAAGGATCTTATTTGGATAACTTAGTGATTCAGGTACCTACTATTAATATTACTTCAGATAGGATGTCATGAGGATCATCACTCAGGTGAAGTCTCCTGTCATTGAAATAAATTCTATGAATTAATACTCTTCTCGATGGCATTTAAACACCTGTCTTGAATTCTTTTTTTTTTTTAATTTTTTTTTTTTAATGTTTATTTATTTTTGAAGGAGAGACAGAGCACTACCAGGGGAGGGGCAGAGAAAGAGAGAGAGGGAGACACAGAATCTGAAGCAGGCTCCAGGTTCTGAGCTGTCAGCACAAAGCCTTACACAGGGCTCGAACTCACAAACTGTGAGATCGTGACCTGTGCCCAAGTCAGACGTTCAACTGACTGAGCCACCCAGGCAACCTTTGTCTTAAATTCTTTATAGAAGCATTGTCTAGGTTTAAAGATATAATATGATCAAACCTTTTCTAGTCAGAGTAGTCCAGTCAGAAGCCTAGATTGCTTTATATAATAAATTTCTGAATTCATATTACTAGGTAAATTCATATTACTGAATTCATATTACTAGGTAAACCTGGTAAATTTCTATTCTTTTTCCATACTCTGAGTTTTGAAAGTATTTAAATATATGGCGGTTAATTAGGGGGCTGTTGCAACTCCTGCATTCTTTTGCCCTTTGGAACATTATCTTTTTAAATTCATATTCTTCAAATATCTGTTTCATCAGTTTGAATAAAACTGAAGTTTCTCTAATATGCAGGATGCTGTAAAGCACTGTTGGAGTAAAAAATAAATTTGGTCCTGGCCCTAAACGAAATTGTAATCCAATGGAAACTAACATTCTCTGATAGAAGCATACATAAAAGATATTAGGGATGGTGAGCCAGAGTGAAGAATAATTTAATTCCATTTATGAAGATCCAGAAGTTTTATGTACTTTGGTATGGATAGATTATACGGTGTTGCTTAGTAGTTTGCTATGTCATGATGAGAAATGAGACCTGAAAAGGGAGGTGGGGCTATATAATGGAATAAATTATATAAAATACTATTTATAAAAATACTGTTTATGAGTATGTATTTTCCTTGAGATGATAGGGGCACTGTTGTACTTTTTTTTTTTTTTTTTTTGAGGTAGATAAAATAATAGGGTTTTGGAAAATAAGGATTTTAGAAATATTAACCAAGTAATATTATCGAAAGATTTTTTGAAATGAAGAGGTATATATGTATGAAAGGACATCAGTTTGGACTCTTGAATAGTTCAGATATAAGGTGATACAGGGCCCTAGGAAATTAGAGATCGTAGGGATGTGTAGATTTTGTAAGTATAGAATAGACAAGAACTTTATGACCAGTTGAATAGTGCAGTGAGGTAGTAACAGGAGAGTTAAAGACCAGCATATTTATTTTATGAGGGAAAGAGGAGGAAAAACCGATTTGAAGACTTCTACCCTTTTACTCAGTTTACATTAAATTAAGATTTACGTAATTTTTAAAATTTTTAAAATTTTTTATAATTTAGTTTTTATAATTTTTTTTAAAGTACAAGAAACTGTTAATCCCTGTTATCTTGAAGAAGAGGGATTGGGATATTTAGAAGTTTCAACTATGCCTTTGTTTATAATATGACTTTTTATTTTTTTATTTTATGTTTTTAATGTGTATTTATTTTTGAGAGAGAGGGAGAGATCGTGAGCGGGGGAGGGGCAGAGAGAGAGAGGGAGACAGAATCTGAAGCAGGCTTCACGCTCTGAGCTGTAAGCACAGAGCCCGATGCGGGGCTTGAACTCACAGACCGCGAGATCATGACGAGAGTCGAAGTCGGACGCTCAACCGACTGAGCCACCCAGGAGCCCCAGTGTACAATAATGACTTTTAAATATGTGCTTGTAATACATACGCATTGTAAATTAAAAAAAAAAATTTTTTTTAACATTCATTTTTGAGAGTGAGAGAGACAGAGCGTGAGTGGAGGAGGGGCAGAGAGAGAGGGAGACACAGAATCCAAAGCAGGCTCCAGGCTCTGAGCTGTCAGCACAGAGCCTGACGTGGGGCTTGAACTCACGGACAGTGAGATTATGACCTAAGCTGAAGTCAGATGCTTAACTGACTCAGCCATTAAAGCACCCCATTTAATTTTTTTAGTTTATTCACTTATTTTGAAAGAGAAAGTGTGAGCAGGGTGGTAGGGGAGAGAGAATCCCAAGCAGGCTCCTCACTGTCATCTTAGAGCATGATGCGGGCCTCGAACTCATGAGCTGAAATCAATAATCAGACAGGAGTCAAATGCTCAACCAGCTGAGCCACGTAGGCGTCCCTATGTTGTAAATTTGAATTTAGTGTGAGGAGCCTGCTGAAAGATTCTGTCAGACATTTGTGGCATTGTATCTGAAGCTTAGGAGAGGAAACTATTAACACAGTTGGAGTAATACATAATGCAAAGAGGGGCAAGAATCTTATCAGTAGAAATGTAAAAAGAAACATTTTTTTAATAAAAATTTTATAGGTGTATGCTTTTTTAGAATGATGGAGGAGAAATTTGTACATTTGTTTTATTCACGTTAAGTGAAAATTCAATTTCCATTTGGTATAAATAAAGTTTTCCATTGACTGCTGTTAAAGAGTGGCACTGTACTTCCATAATAGGTGGATAAACAAAAGAAAGCAGTATTCTTAGTTTTTCTAATTCTTAGTTTTAGATGGTGATGGCTTGCCTAACTAGTACAGAGTATTAGGATTCATCATTTCTAAACATCTCCCTTGTTCTTAGACTTCCATGTGCCTCAGTTGATGCCAGATTTTTCAGCAGCTACTTTAAAGCGAAATTCCTTTCTAATTTCTTAGAATTTAGTTGGGGGAGAGAGAGGTTGAGGTGGAGCATAGCATATCTTACATACCGGATATACACATCTGTGGCAATCTTCTTTTTGCTTCTAATTATTTTTAGTTTCTTTATTAGTTAACGCTAGTATCTATTTTAGAATAGTGGCTTTTAAGACCTCATAAGCTTTAGGGGTGCCTGGGTGACTCAGTCGGTTAAGCATCTGACTTTGGCTCAGGTAATGATCTTGTGGTTTGTGGGTTCAAGCCCCACATCAGACTCTGTGCTGATAGCTCAGAGTCTGGAGCCTGCTTCAGTTTCTGTGTCCCTGTCTCTCTGCACCTCTCCTGCTGGCACTCCGATGTTCTCTTTCAAAAGTATAAATAAACATTAAAAATTTTTTTTAAACCTTGTAAGTTAAAAAAAAATAAAATAAACCTTGTAAATGTTGAAGATAGCAAAATTTCTGCAAAGAAACATTACAGTTTTTTTAATATCATTTTTCAAGGGCTAGCACTTAGTTCTAGTAGTATTTTGATTGCTTAAAATAGTCTTCTATTTTGATTCAGAGGGAGACATTTCTAAACCCTGAGCAGAGAAAGAACTATACTGGAGCATAGTTTTATCATGTCTTGTTCTATAGCAAGGCTGCATCTGGATATCTTAACCATAGAATTCATCAATAGAATTAGCTCCTATGTTGCATTAGGGGTATACCTGACATTTATATTGTATATATCATACAGTTACAGAGTGCATTATCTGATCTCTAAAAGATAGTTTCTATTTTGTTTCATAGGAGTCTATGATGAAATAAACTTGTTTTGGTTTATTGTAATCTAAATATTTTAAGTAAGTCTTACTTGATATCTTAATACAATAAAGCTATTCTTCTTACAGTTAGCTTGACTCAGTTTAAGGATTGATGCTGAATAGTGGGCGTGGTACCAGAAAAGGTACTATTAAAGAAAATAGAGGATTTTTGGTATTTATTAAATTCATTTGTTCCTTAACATTTCCTTCTATAGCTTATCTCCTTCTATAATTGTCAATCCTAAAATACTGTCGTTTCTTGTCTGGAAGAATTTTTATTGAATAAAGGCCTAAAAGCATGTGCTACTCCAAGCCATGTTAAATTCTCTACAAGTATATTTCAGGATAGAATGTTACTGTTGTCATAGTAAAAGGAAAGAGATACACTTAATGAATAATATAAACGTAATTTCAGTTTGCTTTGGTCTTTGCAAAGCTTCCTGTTCATTACTGTACCTAATCCTCTTCCAGTTTGTCTGTATTTAGCTCTATATCTGATTGAAACTATCTCTGTAGTTCGACTATATGTGAAAAGTTTCTTTTAGAAAAGGAGGGGTTATTCCTGTTTCACAGAAATATATATATACTATATGATGATAGTGATGAAATAACTTTGAGTTTTTAATCTGACATCTTTTAAAAATCACAATTTTTTCTATTATCAATTTTAAATATAGAAAGATGTGTAATGTAAATATATTTTAAAATATGTTGTGACTTGATACTCATGATATTATTGACTACATTTAAATTCATTGCATATCCCAATGTCTGTGAGAACCATTCAATAAAATAACAAGTTGTCTTTAGGCACCGCATTTGGTTTACTCATTTTTATTCTTAATAGAGCCCTGTGCAGGAGCATTGGTCCTTTTAATGTAACTGCACACTAGTTTAACTACTTGTGTAAACAGTGTGGCAGTTTTCCTGCTTCTGCCAGAGGACAACTTAATATGAGAAACAGTTGTTCTATTCACCTCTACACAGAGTAGTAGTGTCTTTCAGGTTGGTGGTGGGGAGGAGGAGTGGGATCTTAACACTTTTCTCCTATGAATAGTTACTTGAATATGCATACTTAAAATCTTTCCAGCCTTAACTTTGTTACTATGTTACCTTAGCAAACCATTTCTTTCTACATAATTTGCACATCAAAATCAGCATACTCTGCATTTTCTGTCTTATAAGATTAATTATAAGTAGTGAATAAGAAAACATGTCAAAGTAGATAGCAAACTACTTTGGAGAGACTTATGTTAGCACCTAATAGTTGAGCAAACAGTTTTGGTCTAAGATGGTAAGATACAATGCTACTCTTTAAGAAATACCTATTCATTCATTTATAGAAGTATTCTAACAATTTTAAAACATACTCCTGTTAACTAGTTAGCACCATGTTCAAATGGAAGAAAGTTTTTATAGACCTGGGATTTTAGTTTTGGGGATAAATCTGGGGCATATTGGGAATAACAATGACATGGTATTTAATAGCATGCTTAGAAAATATCAGTTATTATTTTTTTATGGCCTCTGTTTCACCCTTAGTTTATAGTGTATATGGAGTACTTATAGTGCTGGGCATGTTAAATAGATTGAAAGTTATGATATCCTTCCATTCAAAGATTTTATAAGCTAACAAATACCTTCACCTTCATTGTTCCCAAATCTTACATCTCTTATTTTTTGTCTTAAATTGTAGGACAGATAAGTGGCAGCAGTATCACTTTCTGATGAATGAAGATGGTTTATTTCCAAGTATAAGATACTGTATTATAGAATTATTAATGCATCCACAACGTCTCAATCCTATGTGGTTTTTCGATTTCATGTATTCATTTAAGAAATATTTATTGAGTACCTTCTACTTGCCAGGCACTGTTCTAGGCATTTGGGATAATTCAATGAACAAAGACAAGATCCCTGTCATTTAGGGTCTTATATTCCAGTGAGAGTGACAGTCAACTATTAATATAAGCAAGTTATATAGATTTTAAAAGATAAGTGCTATGGAGGGAAAAATAGAGCAGGGTGAGGGGGATCAGTGTTGAAGTAGTTGGGCATTTTGCAATTTTAAATAAGGTCTCCTACATAAGGTGACATTTAAACAAAGTCTTTTAGAAAGTGAAGGAGTTGGCCATGCAGATACTTGGAGAAAGAATGCTTCAAACAAAGGGAACAGTCAGGAGTGTGTCTGGCCTGTTTGAGGAACATGAAGGAAGGTCTTGGAAGCAGAGTTGAGAGAGGCAGGAGTAGAATAACCAGATGAAGTTGGTTGGAGAGGCAAAGAGGAGAAAGGTCAAGGAAAGCTTTGGTAGGCTATTACAAGGGGTTTGGTTTTTATTCAGAGTGAAATAGTCCTTGCAGGATTTTTACCCTGGTCTGAGTAGAAGCCTAGCTACTTCTTTCTGGCAGCATGGGAATCTCCACTTTACAAACTATAGAGAACATGAATTTGGGAGTCAGAAAGTGTCTTCTACAAACCAAAAACATCATTCAGTGTTCACACTCACCAAGTACCCTGGTCTTCAGAGATAGAAAAGTCTTGATGCTTTCTGGGATTCTGGTGGTGCAAATCAGCTTGTGGCTTCCTGCTCTTACCCTTTGATTTTAGCTTTCTCTGATCTGACAGTTTCTACTTGTTTGTCTTTCTAACTTCAGTGTTGTCTCCTCTCTTGTTTTATTGATTCTAGTCACCATGTGAAACCATAAGACTGATGATATAAAAATAGATTTTTCCAATCTGATCAGATAAAAACTTTGAGGTACTTGAGCTGAAACTTCACTTGCCATTATAAAACCTCTTGCCAGAATTAATAAGTTATAGTGTTCATGAAACACAAATTAGGTCCTTATAATTTTATAACCTTATCCACTCATGTCAATAGGAAAAGGATAATCACTTCCATTGTATAAATTGTATAAAACTAGTCTTGCCTCAGCACATAGCCCACAATTTTGAGAGTTCCTGTCCTGGAGCAATTTTGATGTAAGAGTCCCTTTCAAAGAAAAAAAAAAGTTCCTTTCAGTGAATAGACTTGGACAAGTTAATGCATGTAAGGAATTGGGAACAGAGTGGACATATTTTGGTGGAAAGAACATATAGATAAGAAACCTAGATTTTAGCTTCATTTCTTGATTGCTAAACTTGAGGCTTTAATAAATCATGTAACCTCTCAATGCCTTAATTTCCTCATTCGTAATATGAAGGATTACAGTTTAGATCATCTCTAAATAATCATGAAAACTTGATGATTCTTAAGTCATTGGAATTTTTTTTGCTTTTATGGAAAATTAAATATAATTTTCTAATTTTGTTTTTTTTTTTAATGCAGGTTAATGGTGCAATGTAAGAAACCTTTAAAAGTTTCTGATGAATTAGTGCAGCAATATCAAATTAAAAATCAGTATCTTTCAGCAATAGCATCTGATGCAGAGCAAGAATCTAAAATTGATCCATATGCATTTGTTGAAGGAGATGAGGAATTCCTTTTTCCTGATAAGAAAGATAGACAAAACAGTGAGAGAGAAGCTGTAAAAAAACATAAGGTGAGTAAAAGAAATCATAGTACACCAAAGGGTCGCTGATATTTTTTAACACAGCATATAGTACCATACTTCTCTCTCTTTCTTTTTTTTTTTTTTTGTCTTTTAAAATAGATTAAGGGGCACCTGAGTGGCTCATGTCAGTTAAGCCTCCAGCTCTTGATTTCAGCTCAGGTCAAGATCTCACCGTTGTGAGATCAAGCCCTGTTCCGGGTCTGCACTGACAGCATGGAGCCTGCTTGGGATTTTCTCTCCCTCTCTCTTTGCCCCTCCCCTGCTCCCATTTGCTCTTTCTCTCCCATTCTCTCAAAAATAAACACACTTTGGGGTCCCAGGGTGGCTCAGTAGGTTGAACGTCCAAGTTCAGCCCAGGTCATAATCTCACGATTTGTGGACTCGAGCCTCGTGTCGGGCTCTGTACTGACAGCTCAGAGCTTGGAGCCTGGTTTGGATCCTGGTTCTCCCTGTCTCACTGTGCCCCTCCCCCACATGTGCCTGCTCTCTAAAAAATAAATAAACGTTTATTATTTTTTTATTTTTTTTAACGTTTATTCGTTTGTGAGAGACAGAGACGCTGTGAATGAGGGAGGGGCAGAGAGAGAGGGAGATAGGATCTGCGAGTCTTGAACCCACGAACCATGAGATCATGACCTGAGCCGAGGTCAGAACCTTAACCTGCTGAGCTACCCAGGTGCCCCAATTTTTAAAATAAATAAATAAACAAACAAAATTAAAAATATAGAATGGATATTTATCCTTTTAAATTATGAAAATATTTTTTTTGAATAGGTAAATCAGGCACATTGTACAAAATTTAAGAGTTTATGTAGACTTTATACCTGGTGTCTGTTAATGAAAAGATTGTTATTTACTGTAAGAGTTTTTTTGGGTTTGAGGAAAGTACATTAACTTCTGTAATATTGAAATCAGAAAATTTAGGTAGATGAAGTATTTTGATACTGAGTTAAAATATACTGAAATAGGTGAAGTGCCAGTTTTCAAAATACAATAAAATACCCAATGCTGAGTTTATAACGTACATGATATTTTTGAATGTGAGTTAACTTATAGAGCCCCTTGATGAAATATATTAAATATAGGATACAGGAGTATTTATTAGAAATTTGGAAATCTAATATTACAGGATGTATTAAGCACAAGATAACTCTGTTGGATAAGAATTTTGCCTTTAAGGGTACCTGGGTGGCTCCGTCAGTTATGCATCTGACTTCAGCTCGGGTCATGATCTCATGGTTTGTGGGTTCAAGCCCTGCGTTGGGCTCTGTGCTGACAGCTCAGCGCCTGGAGTCTGCTTCCGATTCTGTTTCTCCCTCTCTCTGCCCCTCCCCTGCTCATGCTCTGTCTCTGTCTCTCAAAAATAAATAAACGTCAAAAAGTTAAGACAAAAAGTAGGGGCGCCTGGGTGGCTCAGTCAGTTAAGTGTCCACTTTGGCTCAGGTCATGATATCACACTTCTTGGTTTCAAGCCCCACTTCGGGCTGTGTGCTGAAAGCTCAGAGCCTGGAGCCTACTGTGGATTCTGTATCTCCCTCTTTCTCTGCCCCTAACCTGTGTGTGCTCGCTCGCTCGCGCTCTCTCCCTCTCTTTCTTTCTCCCCGTCAAAAATAAATAAAAACATTAAATAAAAAAAATTTTTTTAATTAAAATTTGCCTTTAATGTAAAATGTGGAAATTGAAAGCTGTAAAATTGTGAAAAGGACCCAGTAATAAGTATAATACAGGAAATTCTTTCACAGAGTTTTTTAGCCTTACCATGTGCCTGGTACTTGACATTTTGTCCTTCTGTAAATATGAAAAGAGTAGTAGCTGGGAAGGATATAGGTATTATAGAAAGAACATGGACTTTGGAATTTGACAAATTTAGCTTGGAATCCCAGCTCCCACCGTTTATCCAGATACATTTCCTGGGTTATCTTTAGAACTATTTTTTGTAAGTTGAACGTGCTGTTTATCATATAGATTAATTGTGGGAATTAGTATGTCTGTAGAACATCTGGTAGGATGCTTGACACATAGTTACTCAGTAGTTGGAAGATTTTGTTATTTTAAATTATATATTTCAGTCTAATATGTAATATTGTTTGCAGGTAGAAGATGGGCCATCTAGTGTAACAGTATTATCACATGAAGAAGATGCTATGTCATTATTTAGTCCATCTATCAAGCAAGGTAAAACTTTTATTTTCTAATCAAAATATTGCATTACAAGATTACTGCTACAAGCTAATCTGATATTATTGGACTTACAGTGTTCCTTTTTGCATAATTCATGTTTCATAGAAAGGTACCTATCTTAAAATGATTTATTGCTTATTTTGTATTGAGAGAAGCAGGTTGAGATGATAGAAATTCTGTTTTGAATTGTTGAAACTTTCTCTCAAATAAAAATAGTTCTTATGTAAAATGAGATTTGAAGAGATCATCACCTTAAGGTCCCTCTCTGATCTGAAAACTCAACTTTATAAATTAGACTTGACTACAATTTTGTTGTCCTTTACTCTCTCACTCAAATTAGAAGAACTGTTGAAATTATTAATTTAACAAATATTTATCAAACAGGTTTTTTTTTTTTTTAAATTTTTTTTTTTCAACGTTTTTATTTATTTTTGGGACAGAGAGAGACAGAGCATGAACGGGGGAGGGGCAGAGAGAGAGGGAGACACAGAATCAGAAACAGGCTCCAGGCTCCGAGCCATCAGCCCAGAGCCTGACGCGGGGCTCGAACTCACGGACCGCGAGATCGTGACCTGGTTGAAGTCGGACGCTTAACCGACTGCGCCACCCAGGCGCCCCAATCAAACAGGTTTTAAATGTGGGACTATTCTTAGCACTGAGGATACTGTGAAAAAGACTCCACTTTGAAAGTGTCTGACTAGTGCTCCTTGTGCTTGGAATAGAGAGGTGTGGCACATTATTTGTTTTACAAAATTTGTGTGGGAATGAGTGTAATTGCTGTCTTCTGCTTCCTCTAAATTTGGACCATCTCCCACATTCTGGAGCAATCTTTTGAGGTGGAGCTTTGAAATATTTTTTAATAAGTACCCTAGATGATTTTTTACACCAGATTTCAGAACTGCTCCAGTTAATTTTTAGAACTATCATGCAGAGGCACTTGGAAAGTGACTTTCATCTTTCTGAAAGTGAGGACTATTTCAAGTCATTTGATACACCAAGCATACTTCAGGTTATACACCAAACTGTAATTTTTTTCTTATATGAGAATGTAAAAGGAATTTAACTTCTGTTGGTATTTGTAATTTTTCTTAAGTAATCCTATATTTTTCCCTCTACAACTGGGGAGAGTAAAAAAAAAAGAAAAGAAAAGGAAAAAGGAAAATAAAATTCTAGAACTAAGGGGGCGCCTGGGTGGCTCAGTTGGTTAAGCGTCCGACTTCAGCTCATGTCATGATCTCACTGCTCGTGAGTTCAAGCCCCGCATCGGGCTCTTTGCTGACAGCTCAGAGCTTGGATCCTGCTTCAGATTCTGGGTCTCCCTCTCTCTCTCTGCCCCTCCCCTACTCATGCTCTCTCTCTGTCTCTCAAAAAATGAATAAACATTAAAAAAAAATTTTTTTTTTTTTTAATTCCAGAACTAAAATGAAAGCTTAACCAACAGGTAATATTTATTGAGTACTTCACTGCCTGGCACTGGACAAAGTGCTTTAGCTACATCCTTCATTTTTAATTCTTGTTATTGCTAAGGTACAGAGAGGTTAAGTAACTTGTTCAGGGTCATATTGTTAGTGTCATAGTTGGGAATTCAAATTCATGATAGTCTCTCTGACTCAAGAGCCAGGGCACTTAATCATTGTACTATGTTTCTTTCTTTCAGGAAGATAGAAAACTAAAAATGTGGAAGATAGAAAAATAAAAGAGTGTGTGTGTGTGTGTGTGTGTGTGTGTGTACTATTGTCCTGTTAGTGTATATCTTTTTATTTGTTATATAAAATCAGAGTATTTAGCCATGTTATGGATTACCTAGCCTTTAGTGAGCTTCCTGGAGAAGTTACTACATTTACTTGCAATTTTATTTCTATGAAAAAATTTCTAGATTTTAAGGAAATCACCGTTTCTTTTTTTTTTTTTTTTAATTTTTTTTTTTTAATGTTTATTTTTTTGAGAGAGACAGAGAGACAGCATGAGCTGGGGAGGGGAAGAGAGAGGGGAGACACAGAATCTGAAGCAGGCTCCAGGCTCCGAGCTGTCAGTACAGAGCCTGAAGCGGAGCTTGAACTCACAGACTTTGAGATCATGACCTGAGCCGAAGTCAGACACTTAACCAACCAAGCCACCCAGGCGCCCCAAGCAAATCATAGTTTCTTATTGCAGAATAGGTTTAAAGTTAGATATCTAGTTTAAATAAATAGAATAATACTTATTTGGTCAGTAGTGGAATTTTTTATTTTGCCTTTTTGGTTGACGTGTAGATGCTCCACGCCCTACTAGTCATGCCCGCCCTCCATCAACCAGCTTGATTTATGACTCAGACCTGGCTGTCTCTTATACTGACCTTGATAATCTTTTCAATTCTGATGAAGATGAATTAACAGTGAGTATTCTATTAATGGCTAAGATTTATAATATCTTTTCCTTAATTTCATGTAGACTTATTTTTCAGAAGTGATGTGTGACTTGAACAGTACGTTTTGGCCCTGAAAAATGAGAAGTATTTTGGAATAAAATTTTATTAATTGGTTTCCTTTTTTTAAACTTATGTTTGAGCATTCTTGGCATAGTGTCACCTACAAACTATGTGTGTTTTTTCTTTATTTTTTTATGTTTGGGATGTGTGATAAGTTTAATTTGAACGCTACAATATATTTTTTTTCTACAATCTTTAGGAAGCAGAATTATTTTCCTATTCTTTAATCCTCTTATTTGAGAAATGACCCTGGAATTGACTCACTTAGATAAGAATAATAACTAATTAACATTAAAATTGTATGCCTTGTCAATTTATTAAGGAATACCACTTCTTTTGAATATGTTTGTCATCACAACCATTATTTTAAGACAGCAATATACTATAATAATGAAAAAGGAAGAAGAGGTAGTATTTAATTTTGAACATCCATTTGCACACAAAGGTGATTATAAAAGAAAACTTAAAATGAGGTTTGTTAGAATGTCAGATTAGTGAACTGAGTGCTGCATTATCATAAAAGGGAATTCCATTTTCATCTGCATAAAGGTAGCTTGAAAACGTCTGTAGTACATTTGGTCTTTCTTGTCCTATATAATACATACTTTTTTATATAACATATACTTTTAATCCTCTTTTGTATATGATACACACTGTGTGTATTTGTGTATATATACACATACGTACACATATAGGCACATAGTCTTCAATTAAGTGATATACAGCAGGTATAGCTGTACATAAACTAACATTTTATATCCCAAAATATAGTATATTTTAGAGAGTACCATTTACTAGGTAAATATATCCTTGAATTCTTTGATACTTTTATGCTTCCTGTTACTATTCATGTATCAGCTATGGATATTGTGAGGTAAGAAGGTTGTAATTAGAACTGTTATGTTTATGACAAAGAGGCTAACAGGAGACTTGGAACCATGTTAGATATAACCAAATATAAAAACGTTGGTGATAGATTGGAGATAGTAAAACTTGGTTTGTTCAACATATTAAAACTAATTTTTAGTCAGGTATACTATTGTTTGTCATATGAGATCTTTCTGAAGTGTATGCTTTTGTTTTACGTGTTGCAGCATTTTTCTAGGGAGAGGAGGTTATTAAACAAGGTAAAAATATAAATTAGAATTCAGAGAGGTGATTGATTATATAGGAAAATTTGATGTATTTTATTTGAGGGGACATATGTTTTAGGAGTATTTTTTTCTAAAAAGCGGCTCTGTATTACAAATCCTTATTGCAGATTTCCGTTTTCTTTTTTTTTTTTTTTTTTTTAATTTTAATAGGCTTTAAGTGGTAGGTTATTCTGTGTTCTGAAAGTATTAGTCGTTTTTATTTGGAGGAACTTTTCCCTCTGTTAAATTGCAGGATTATCATATAAACAGACAAAATCTGGGTTCAGTGATTGTTTAAAATATGTTTTAGATCTTTATAAATTGTTTCTAGTATCTCATATTTTGGCTCTAGCATAAATTCAAAATACTATATTTGATGAATGGGTTTGACCTTCAAGTTACATCTTAATGATCTTGGATCACATTGGATTTAAAATTTCAGATAAATATGTGTTTTTGTTTTTGTTAATAGCCTGGATCTAAAAAGTCAGCAAATGGAACAGATGATAAATCCAGCTGTAAGGAATCAAAAACAGGAAATCTGGATCCATTATCTTGCATAAGTAAGCTTCCCAAATCTGCTGCAGATAAATCCGCAACTTTTAATATGAATAAAATTCCCCACCCCTTTCTTTTAAACAGAGATTAATTAACTTCTTTTTATTTAGTCTTATGTTAAAATGTGCGCTTTATTAATCATAGGCACTGCAGATCTTCATAAAATGTATCCTACACCACCATCGTTGGAACAGCATATTATGGGATTTTCCCCAATGAATATGAGTAATAAAGAATATGGTAGTATGGATATAACACCTGGAGGAACTGTTCTAGAAGGAAATAGTTCTACTGTTGGAACACAGTTCAAAATTGAGGTTGATGAAGGATTCTGTAGCCCAAAACCTTCTGAAATTAAAGTAAGTATTTTATATTTCTGGAAAAATAATTCACTTCCAATATTTTCTTATAGATTTAGTTAGTTTGTTGCTATATTAAAAAATCTGTCATGATTCTCATTTTGTAATTAACAAATTTGAAGGCTGAATAGTGGTGAAACTACAGAGAATGCATTTAAGAATACTTGGGCTGCTTCCATAGTTTGGCTGTTGTAAATAATGCTGCTATAAACAGGGGTGCATGTATCCCTTTGATTAGTGTTTTTGTAATTTTTGAGTAAATACCCAGTAGTGTGATTATTGGACTGTAGGGTAGTTCTGTTTTAAACTTTTTTAGGAACCACCACTGTTTTCCACAGTGGCTGCATCAGTTTGCGTTCCCACCAACATTGTAAGAGAGTTCCTTTTCCTTCACATCCTCTCCAATACCTGTTTCTTGTGTTTTTTATTTTAGCCATTCTTACAGGTGTGAGGTGATATCTCATCATAAGGGTTTTTTGTTTTTGTTTTTGTTTTCTTGTAAGTGAACTCCATACCATACATTGGGCTTGAACTCACAACCCTGAGATCAAGAGTTGCATGCTCTACCAACTGAGGCAGCCAGACTCCCCTCTCATTGTAGTTTTGATTTGCATAGCCATGATGATGAGCGATATTGAACAGATGAATGGATAGAAGATACACACACATAGGAATATTATTTAGCCATAAAAAAGAATTCGGTCTTGTTATTTGCAGTGACCTTGATGGAGCTAGAGCTACCATAAAATTGCACTCCTATGTGGAACTTACGAAACAAAGCAAATAAGCAAAGGGGAAAAAAAAGACAAACTAGGAAACACTCTTAACTATAAAGAACAAAAACTGATAATTATCAGAGGAGTTAGGTGATAAACACTAGGTGATTTATGGAGTTGTTGAATCACTATATCGTACACCTGAAACTAATATGACACTGTATGTTAATTTTACTGGAAATAAAATAAAAAGAATGCATTAAAGAATAGAATAATAGGCACCTGGGTGGCTCAGTCAGTTAAGCATCTGGCCCTTGATTTTCACTCAGGTCATCTCTCTGTTCGTGAGATTGAGCCTCGCATCCGTCTCTGTGCTGATAGTGTGGAGCCTGCTTGGGGTTCTCTCTCCCTCTTTCTCTGTCCTTTCTCTGTCCTTTCTCCCTCTTTCTCTGTCATGTGTGTGCGTGCTCTCCCTCTCTCTCTAAATAAATAAATGAACTTAAAAAAAAAAAAAGAATAGAATTATATTTACATTTTATTATTTTGTTTAAAGAGACAGGAAAAGAGACTAGATAGAGACAGTTTAGCTTTTTTCCCTTGGAAGATAAGATGGTGAAAGTCATGGTTTTTGTATTGTAGGATTTTTCGTATGTCTATAAGCCTGAAAATTGTCAAGTTCTGGTGGGGTGTTCCATGTTTGCACCTCTAAAAAGTCTCCCAAGCCAATGTCTGCCTCCTATCAAATTGCCAGAAGAGTGTATTTACCGTCAGAGTTGGACTGTTGGAAAATTGGAATTGCTTTCCTCAGGGCCTGCAGTGCCATTCATCAAAGAGGGGTATGATATAGATTTATGTTACTGGTATACTACAGATGTGCTTATATAGCTTTAATTTTTTTTCATAGAGGTGCCTGCTTTGCTAGTATTTAGAAAAAAGATGCTGGGTTTTAAAGATTCTAAGATCTAAGATTATTTTTTGATCAATAAATTATAATGGTATTAGTTGGGTGTGGATAAATTGTTGGAAAATTTAAGTATTATTACTCATTGATTACTTGCTTTCATTTTTTTTTTTTTTTTTGTTTTTTGATTGTCTTCAGAAGCACTGTTTATTTTGCTCTAAAATTCTAAATGCCATTTGTGTATTTGCCATATCACATACTTTTCATATTTTAGTATCTGAAATTGGGGTGTCTTATGACATCTTTAAATGGCCATTGTCCCTTATTGCATGTAAACATCTCTGAAATTAGAAGTTTTTTTTGTTTTGTTTTTAACAGTGGCATCTTAGGATCAATGAAATATGGTTATTTGTAGTATAAGAACTATAGATAGTAAAGGTGGATGTTTAGGTGTGGATAAGTGTAAACAGATTTTATTTACAATTTGGAGCTAGTTGGTTGGTCCACAGTCCACAACAGTCACCTAGAGTGGATTTATTAACCAGAAATACAGTTTAATTCTACTTGTAATTTTTGCAGTAATTGTACTTTCATAATTATCAGTGTTACTGAAAAATACTGGACATTTTTTGTTCTGTTTCATATCACTAATATGTTCCTTTATGTGTTTAATTTTCTTTCACCTTGGTAACACTAGCGATGGAAGTACTATTGATCAAGAATATGGTCCTGCTTATACACCTCAGACTCATACTTCTTTTGGGATGCCTCCTAGCAGTGCACCTCCTAGTAACAGTGGAGCAGGAATTCTTCCTTCTCCATCTACACCTAGGTTTCCAACTCCAAGGACTCCAAGGACTCCAAGGACTCCTCGAGCTGGTGGACCTGCTAGTGCTCAAGGTTCAGTCAAATATGAAAATTCAGATTTGTATTCACCAGCTTCCACGCCATCCACATGCAGACCCCTTAACTCTGTTGAACCTGCAACTGTTCCTTCCATCCCTGAAGCACACAGTCTTTATGTAAACCTCATTCTTTCAGAATCAGTTATGAATTTGTTTAAAGACTGTAACTTTGATAGTTGCTGTATCTGTGTCTGCAATATGAATATCAAGGGTGCCGATGTTGGAGTTTACATTCCAGATCCAATGCAGGAAGCACAGTATAGGTGTACCTGTGGCTTCAGTGCTGTCATGAACAGAAAATTTGGAAACAATTCAGGATTATTTCTTGAAGATGAACTAGACATCATAGGACGCAACACAGAATGTGGCAAAGAAGCAGAAAAACGTTTTGAAGCTCTCAGGGCTACTTCTGCTGAACATGTTAATGGAGGACTAAAGGAATCTGAAAAATTCCCTGATGAGTTGATATTATTGCTACAAGATCAGTGCACTAATTTATTTTCACCCTTTGGAGCAGCAGACCAAGATCCTTTTCCTAGAATTGGTGTAATTAGTAATTGGGTACGTGTTGAAGAGCGGGACTGTTGCAATGACTGCTACCTTGCATTAGAACATGGGCGTCAGTTCATGGATAACATGTCAGGAGGGAAAGTTGATGAAGCACTTGTGAAAAGTTCATGCTTACACCCCTGGTCCAAAAGAAATGGTAAGTATGCTAATGGAATAATTTTTGTTTATTTTCCTTTAATTGTAGGACTTTGCCTTTCTTTCTGAGGATAAAGTATTAAAGGCAGTTTTCCATGTAGCTAATAGAGACACTAAAATTTGGACTGAAAACTCCTTTAAGGATGACATTTTTAAAGGGAGAAGTTCCTAGCAGTTTAGTTTAATTTCACCAATAAAAGTATGGCTCTTGTAAATCTGTAATTATGTACTTATGTGGGAGTATAAAGGGTACTTTGTAGATGTTAATTAACAGAAAATTGCTAGTTGTCTGCTTTATTCAACATTCTTTCAATCATTAAATATTTACTGAGCACCTGATATGTGCCACACACTGTTCCTTTATAAAAGTGCAGCATTAAATGAAACAAACTTAGTTCCTGCCTTTTTTGAGCCTATAATTTAGTGTAGAACATATAAACAAACGAAAAAAAAAAGTAATTATATAATGATAGTGATAAATGGCTTTGAAGAAAAAGCAAGTGGAAAGGAGTGGAAAAAGACAGGAGGACACTATTTTATTTATTTGGGTAAGTACTTCATGATTTATTTTAATTAATTAAAGTGAGCTCTATACCCAGTGTGGGGCTTAAACTCACATCCCAAGATCAAGAGTCACATGCTCTACTGACTGAGCCAGCCAGGTGCCCCAGGTGTGTATGGTTATTTTAGATGTATGGTTAGGAAAAATATTACCGAGGGACAGCATTTGAGCAAAGTCCTACATAAAGTGAGGGAATGGAGCTATGTGGATAACTAAGGGAAGAGTGTTTCAGGTAGTGCAAAGACCCAGAGGGAGTAGTATGGTTAATATGTTTGAGGAACAGTAAGGAGACATTGTTGCTGGAATGAATTGGGTGATGGGGAGATTGGTCAGACATGAATCTAGGAGCTAGCCAAAAACGAAAATCATGTAGGGGTCTTAGGGACTGTGTAAAACCTTTATAGTTTATTCTAAGACTGATGGGAAGCTATAGGTCAGTTTTGAGCAGAGAAATAACATGGTCTTTTTTCTGTCTATTTTTTTTAAAAGATCATTCTGGCTATTATGTGTTGTGAAGGTAAGAATAGAAGTAGATAGAATAGTTAGGAAGCATTTAGAAAGATGGTGTAAGATGATGGTAACTTAGACAAGATTGGAAGCGATGGAGATAAAAGTAGTAGGTTCTAGGTATATTTGGGAAGTAGAACCTATAGGATTTGCTGATACATACAAGATATGATGAGGCATCAAGGATAGCTTGAGCAGCAGGATGAATGATGGTTCTAATTATAGAGGAGGGAAACACTGGGAGAGGAGGTCAAGTACATATGTGGAGACAACAGTTTTAAATTCACAGGAGTGGTTGGGTCTGGAGATTAAAATTTTCTAGTGTAAGTTATCAGTGTTAAAATCTATGGAGCTGGATTTAACAACATAGAGAAGGATGGAACTGACATTTAGAGATGGAGAAGGGAAGGATCCAGGATTGGAAACCAAGGAAGTGGGAGGAAAACCAAGAGAGTAGGGTGTCCTAGAAGTCAAATAGGTACAATAAATGTTTGAAGAAGGAGAAAATGATCATCAGCATCAAATAATGTTCTACAAGGTACAACATCAAATACTAGCTGTGTAGAGTTTTAAGGATCTAGGGGCACCTGGGTAGCTCGATTGGTTAAGTGTCTGACTCTTGATCTCAGCTCAGGTCATGATCTCAAGATTTGTGAGTTCAAGACCCACACCAGGTTCTGTGCTAATGGTGTGGAACCTGCTTTTAAGATTTTGTCTCTCCTTCTCTCTGCCCCTTCCCTGCTTGTGCGCGCACACTCTCCCTCTCTCTCTTTCTCTCTCTCAAAATAAACAAACTCAAAAAAACTAAAAAAAAAAAAAAAAGAAAAAAGAAAAGAAAAGCTAATGATTTAATCCATATTACATGCTTGGTACAGTGCTTGGAATATAGTACTGAATTAATTTAAGTTGCCATTATTATTATTAAAATAGATACTTAAAAAATTTTTTTTTAAGTTTTTATTTATTTATTTTGAGAGACAGAGCACAGGTGGGGGGAGCAGAGAGAGAGAGGAAGAATCCCAATCAGGATCCACACTGTCAATGCAGTGCGTGATGCAGGGCTTGAACTCACAAATGGTGAGATTATGACCTGAGCTGAAATCAAGAGTCAGATGCTTAACCAACTGGGCCAGCCACCCAGGTGCCCCTGGATATTTTTCTTTCAGGCACAACCAACCAACCAACCAACCTACAGTTTTTTCAAAAGTTTATTTATTTATTTTGAGAGAGTGGGGAGCAGGGAGTGGCAGAAGGAAAGAGAATCCCAAGCAGGCTCCTCACTGTCAGCATGGAGCCTCCAGTGGTGGGGCTCAAACTCACAAACTGTGAGATCATACCTGAGCTGAAATCAAGAGTCAAGACGCTTAAACTGATTGAGCCACCCAGGCACCCCAACAGTTTTTATTTTTTTTTAATGTTTATTTACTTTTTTCGAGACAGAGCATGAGTGGGGGAGGAGCAGAAAGAGAGGGAGACACAGAATCTGAAGCAGGCTCCAGGCTCTGAGCTGTCAACACAGAGCCCGAAGTGGGGCTCAAACCCATGAACCGTGAGATCATGACCTGAGCCCAAGTTGGACACTTAACCGACTGAGCCACCCAGGCGCCCCCCAACAGTTTTTAAAATATGTCTCAGTATACCACTAACTTTTCTAATTTTTGACTGTTATACAGAAAATTTGCCTCCTTCAAAATGTGGTTTTTGGTAAGGATCTTTTCTAAGGTGGTATATGCCGTATAATAACTTCTCTATTTGGTCCATGAGTCATTTGCTAATTCAGTCATCTTTTTGACACGTGCAAAACAATGTGGTTAGCATTCTGGGAGATACGATGAATCTCCTACACTCATTCATTCATTCATTTGTTTATTAATAATTTCATCTTATTTAAAAAATTTTAATGTTTATTTTTTAGACAGAGTATGACCAGGGGGAGGGGCAGGAAGAGGGAGACTTAGAATTCGAAGCAGTCTCCAGGCTCCACGCTGTCAGCACAGAGCCTGACACGGGGCTTGAACTTATGAACTGCGAGATCATGACCCGAGCCGAAGTCAGACCTCGGCTTAAGTCGCTTAACCGACTGAGCTATCCAGGCACCCCAGGATAGTGGTTAATTTTAAAAAGCTGAGGGAGGGATAGGATAGAGAGAAGAACTTTGGTGATGTTCTAGTTCTTGGGTCATGAGATCATAGTTGTTCATAATATTATTAAAATTTATGATATAAGATAGGAGGGCAATACATGGACCAGTGGTTAATATTTTGTTCATGACATAATTTGATGATTCATCAAACTCATTGTACTCAAGGACCAAGTTGAAAAAGGTATAAGTGAATGTTGTAGATGTTCAAAAAAAGGGCAGGATTGTTTTCAGCTGTAGGTGATAGTTAAGAATATAGGCTGTGGAGGCATTGTGGTGATCATTTTACAACATATGCAAACATTAAATCATTACATTGTACACTAGAAACTAATGTTATGTCAATTTTACCTCTAATAAAAAATAAAAAAAGAACTTAGGCCAGATGCACCTCAAAAAAAAGAACCAACTTATTTTCCAAATAATAGAAAATATTGAGTCTTAATATTTTTTGTGTAACAGTAGACATTAATGTAAACCGAAACTTTACAACCATAAAGATAAATTTCATCCTAAGAACTTGTGTTAAGCTAATTGAAAATAAGCGTGCCTGGCTGGCTCAATTGGAAGGGCATGCCACTCTTGATCTCAGAGTCATGAGTTTGAGCCCCACATTGGGTGTAGAGATTACGTAAATAAATAAATAATTTTTAAGAATAATTTAAAACAAAAAGAGCAATGCCTTTTTATACATTTCGGTATAAAACAGTGCTTTAAAACCTAAATGTGTAATATTTATTGGAATGCTTTCATTAAACTACAGTAGCATCATGAAAGGAAAAGTCCTACATTAGGTAGGACCTTTGCCCTAATTGTTTCCTCTGCCTGAGACAACTTTCCCCCACATATTTACATGGGTAACTGTCTTGTCTCCTTTAAGTCTTCTCAGATACCATTTTCTCAGTATAAAGTTGCAAACCCCTCTCCACATTCTCCATCCTGCTTGTTTTGTTTTTTTTTCCATAGAGTGCATATTACCCTCTAACATACTGTATAATTTATTATTATTATCTCCATTAAATTTACCCAATGCAAATTCTGTGTAAGTGCAAGAATTTTTGTCTGGTTTGCTTGTTGATATATCCCAAATACTTAGAACAGCGCCTGGCATATGGTAGAGGTCCAAGGGGTTAAAATATTTGTTTGAAGGAATTAAAAATCTATAAACAACAGTTTGTATATTTTATTTTTTTATGTTTATTTATTTATTTTGAGAGAGAGAAAGTACAAGTGGGAGAGGGCCAGAGAGAGGGGGGGAAGAGAGAGAATCTCAAGCAGGCTCCACACTGTCAGTGCAGAGCTCAACTGTCAGCATAGGGCTCGAACTCGCGAACTGCGAGATCATGACCTGATCAGAAATCAAGAGTGGGACGCTTAACCAAAAGAGCCATCTAGGCACCCCAGCAGTTTGTGTATCTTAATGGTAATGTTAATTTTTTTTTTCAACATCCAAAAAGCTTTGTTCTAATTTTTTAAAAAATGCATACTTGCTGAAAAGAAAGGATCTAGACAATGAAAAAACCGAGAAGTAAAAATTACCCATATTTCTGCCCATCCTCACCATTACAAAACTCCAAGATAACTCTGATTTCAACAGCTTTATTGACTGCCATACCATACAATTCTCTCATTTATAAGTGTACAGATGGTTGAATGGTTTTTACTGCAGGCATGCTTCGGAAACATTGTGCATCTGGTTCCAGACTACCACAGTAAGGTGAATATCACAGTAAAGTGAGTCAAATGAATATTTTGGTTCCCCAGTGCACATAAAGGTTACATTTACACTACATTGTAGTCTTATTAAATGTGCAGCAGCATTATGTCTAAAAAATGTATAACCTTAATTTTAAAATACTACATTGCTAAAAAATGCTAATAACCATTATCTGAGCTTACAGCAAGTCATAAATCTTTTTGCTGGTTGCCTCATTGTTGATGGCTGCTGACTGAGAGGATGGTGGTTGCTGAAGACTGAGAGGTAGCTGTGGCAATTTCTTAAAATGAGAACAACAGTGAGATTTGCCACATTGATTGAGTCTTCTTTCATAAACAGTTTCTCTGTAGTAGGAGGTGCTGTTTGATAGCACTTTACCCACAGTGGAACCTTCAGAATTGGAGTCAATCCTCTCAAATTCTGCTGCTACTTTACCAACAAAGTATGTATGTATGTGTGTGTGTGTGTGTATATATATATATATATATATATATATATATATATATACACATATATATGTATATATATATATATATTTAGAATATGTAATATTCTAAATCCTTTGTTGTCATTTCAACAATCTTCAAAACATCTTCACTGGAAGTAGATTCTGTCTCAAAAATAAGAAGCAACTTCTCATCCATTAAAGTTTTATCATGAGATTCAAGCAATTCAGTCACATTCTAGTTCTGTATTTCCACCTCATCTCCACTGAAGTCTTGAATCTCTCAGAGTCATCCATGAGGGTTGCAATCAGCTTTTTCCAAACTCCTGTTAATGCTGTTTTTTGACCTCTTCCCATGAATCACAAATGTTCCTAAGTGACATCTAGAGTGGTGAATCATTTCCAGAAGCTTTTCAATGACTTTGCCCAGATCCATCAAAGGAATCACTATCTATGGCAGCTACAACATTATGAAATTATTTCTTAAATAAATAAGACTTGATCCTTAATCCATGAGCCACAGAATGCATGTTGTGTTAGCAGGGATGAAAACAACATTAATCTCATTGTACTTCTCCATCAGAGCTCTTGGGTAACCAGGTGCATTGTCATTGAGCAGTCCTATTTTGAGGAGATTGGGTGTGTTCAGGGTCAAATGGCTATAGACTGAGCAGTCATATTTTGAAAGGAATCTTTTTTTCTGAGCAATAGATCTCAGCAGTGGACTTAAAATGTTCAGTAAATCATGAGGTAAACGACGTGCTATCACCCAGGCTTTGTTCATTTTATAGCTCCAGGGCAGAGAAGATTAAACATAATTCTTTTTATTTTCTTTTTTTAATTTTTAAGGGCCCTAGGATTTTCAGAATGGTAAATGAGCATTGGTTTCAACTTAATGTCACCAACCACATTAGCCCTTAACAAGAAAGACAGCAAGTCCTTTGACTTGGCATTAACTTCTCTCTAGCTATGAAAGCCCTAAATGATATCTTCTTCCAATAGAAGGTTGTTTCATCTACATTGAAAAATCTATTATTTGGGGCACCTGGGTGGCTCAGTTAAGCGTCTGACTCTTGATTTCGGCTTAGGTCATTATCTCATGGATTATGGGATCCAGCCCCATGTCAGTCTCTGTATTGACAACATGAGGCCTGCTTGGGATTCTCTCTCTCTCTCTCTCTCTCTCTCTCTCTCTCTCTCTCTCTCTCTCTCTCTCTGCCACTCCCCAACTTGCGCTTGCTCTCTAACTAACTAAATAAATAAATAAACATTAAAAGAAAAATCTATTATTTAGTGTAGCCGTCTTCATTAATTTTCTTAGCTAGATCTTCTGGATAACTTGCTGCAGGAAGTTAACTTAAACAGCCTTACTGATTCACCTTGCAGTTTGGTGTTATGGAGATGGCTTCTTTGCTTAAACTTCATGAACCAACTTCTGCTAGCTTCAGACTTTTCTTTGGCAATTTCTTCACCTCTCTTCAGCCTTCACAGAATTGAAAAAAGTTAGGGTCTTGCTCTAGATTAGGCTTGGCTTAAGGACATGTTGTGTTCTATCCAGACCACTAAAACTTTCTCCATATCAGCTAACAGACTGATTTTTTAAAATCATTTGTGTGTTCACTGGAGTAGCACTTGTAATTTTCTTCAACTTTTCCTTTGCTTTCACAATTTGGCTATTTGGTGCAAGAGGCCTAGCTTTCAGCCTGTGTGGGCTTTCAACATACCTTCCTCACTAAGTTTAATCATTTCTAGCTTTTGACTTAAAGTACAACTCTTCCATTCACTTGAATACTTAGTGGCCACTGTAAGGTTATTAATTGGTCTAATTTCAATATTGTTGTGTCACAGGGAATAAAGAGGCCCAAAGAGAGGGAGAGAGGGGGAAAAGCCAGTTGTAGGGCAGAACACACACAACATTTATTAGGTTTGTTGCCTTATGTGAGAATGGTTCGTGGTGCCCCCTAAATTTATAACAGTAACATCAAAGATCATTAATGGATCACAGATCACCATAACAAATGTAATAACAATGAAAAACTTTGAAATATTGGGAGAATTACCAAAATGTGACACAGAGACATGAAGTAAGCAAATGCTATTGGAAAAATGACACCAATAGACCTGCTCGTTGCGGGTTGCTACAAACTGTCAGTCTATTAAAAAAATGCAGTATTTGTGAAACACAGTAAAGCAAGGTGTGTATTCATGGAGTTGTATAGCCATCATCAGTCAATTTTACATTTCATCACCATGAAAAGGAACCTCATACTCATTAGAAGTTCCCTCCAAACCCTCCCTTTCCATGCCAGTCAACTATATTCTCTCTATATGAAATTTTTTTTAACATTCATTTTTTGAGAGACAGAGTGTGAGTGGGGGAGGGGCAGAGAGAGAGGGAGGACAGAATCAGAAGCAGGCTCCAGGCTCTGAGTTGTCAGCACAGAGCCTGATACGGGGCTTGAACTCATGGACCACAATGTCATGACCTGAGCTGAAGTTGGACGTTCAACCGACTGAGCCACCCAGGTGCCCCTACATTCTCTGATATAGATGTTTTAGTACATTTTGCATAAATATAATCATACTGTAGTCTTTTATGATTGATTTCTTTCACTTAGCATAGTGTTCTCAAAGATCATCCATGTAGCATGCATTAGTAGTTAATTGCTTTTTTTTTTTGAAAAAATTTTTAAAGATTTATTTGAGAGAGAGCATGAGGTGAGGGACAGAGAGAGGGAAAGAGAACGAATCCCAAAAAGGCTTTGCACTGTCAGCTTAGAGCCCAGTGGGGGCTCAAACTTACAAACCGTGAGATCATGACCTGAGCTGAAATCAGGAGTTGGGTGTTCAACCAACTGAGCCACCCAGGCTCCCCGTAATTGCTTTTTATTGCCAAATAATACTCTGTTGTATCCAGGTATACCATACTTTATTTATCCTTTCATCTGATGATGGACATTTGGAGTGTTTCTACTGTTTGGCTATTATGAATAATGCTGGTATGAACATGTGTGTACAAGTTTTTATGTGAACATGTTTTCATTACTCAATGGGTGGACTTGCTGGGTCATAGAACTCTGTTTTACCTTTTGAGGAACTGCCAGGTGTTTTCCAAAGCACCATTTTACATTCCCACCAGCAGTGTGTGGGGTTCTCCTTTCTCCACATCCTCATTAACACTTGTCATTTTGTGTCTTTTTTTATTACAGTCATTGTAGTGACTGTGAAGTATTATCTCATTGTGGCTTTGATTTGCATTTCCCTAATGACTTTTCATGTGCTTGTTGTCCATTTGTATATCTTTGGAGAATTATCTTTTTAGAACCTTTGTTCATTTTGTAATTAGACTTTTTATCCTTTCATCATTGAGTTGTAAGAGTTACTATTTTTTTAACTTTTTATTTTTGAGAGAAAGTGTGAGACGGGGAGGGGCAGAGAGAGAAGGAGACGCAGAATTCGAGGCAGGCTCCAGGCTTTGAGCTGTCAGCACAAAGCCCAATGCGGGGCTCAAACCCACAAACCACAGGATCATGACCTGAGCCGAAGTCGAATGCTTAACCAACTGAGTCACCTAGGTGCCCCTATAAGAGTTCTTTACATGTTCTGGATACATGTCCCTTGTCGGATACATGATTTGCAAATGTTTTCTCCTGTTCTCTGGGTTGTCTTTTCACTTTGTTAACAGTATGCTTTGAGATAGAAGAGTTGTTTGTTTTTTTTAAGTTAATTTATTTTAAGAGACAATCCTATGCAGGCTCCGCACTGTCATCACTGAGCCTGACATGGGACTTGAACTCACAAAACATGAGATCATGACCTGAGCTGAAACCAAGAGTTGGATGCTTAACCAACTGAGCCACCCAGGTGCCCCAAAGCAGAAACAATTTTAGCTTTAATGAAGTTCAGCATACTTACTCTCTCATTGCTTGTGCTTTGGCATCCCATCTACAAAGGCTTTTTCCTAACCCTAAGTCATGAATATATATTCCTGCGTTTTTATTTCTAAGAGTTTTATACTTGTAGCACTTATATATGGGAGTGTAATAAATTCCTAATTCACTTTTGTATTAGGTGTAAGGAAGGGGTCTAGCTTTATTCTTTTGCATGTGAATATCTACCTGTCAACAGAACCATTTGTCAATAAGATTCTTTCCCTGTTAATTTGTCTTGATGCCCTGTCAAGAATAAATTGACCATAAATGTGAGATTTCTGGGTGTTCAGTAATGTTTCTACTGATCTATGTGCTATCTTTCATGATCCCTCTTAAAAATTGTTTTATTGGGGCGCCTGGGTGGCGCAGTCGGTTAAGCATCCGACTTCAGCCAGGTCACGATCTCGCGGTCCGGGAGTTCGAGCCCCGCGTCGGGCTCTGGGCTGATGGCTCGGAGCCTGGAGCCTGTTTCCGATTCTGTGTCTCCCTCTCTCTCTGCCCCTCCCCCCGTTCATGCTCTGTCTCTCTCTGTCCCAAAAAATAAATAAATGTTGAAAAAAAAAAGAAAAAAAAATTGTTTTATACCCTTTTAATCATTGCTTTCGAAACAGGCTTCAGCTTAAACAGAGACTTGGCACTTGTCACTATATACATTTATATTCTTTTTCATGTCCGTCTCCCCCACAAGATTATAAGATCCCTCAAGATGTAAATAAGAATTAATTTACACAGTATATTTCTTGCAGCTAGCGTAATTCTTGGCCCATAGTAGGTCTTAAATAAATATACTTTCTAAAAGAATGAAAAAGTATTCAAAATACAAATTCCTGAGCTAAACCCAGGTCAGAATTTCTCAGGGTAGCTCTGCATATGTTTTTAAATTTTTTTTTTAAACGTTTATTTATTTTTGAGACAGAGACAGAGCATGAACGAGGGAGGGTCACAGAGAGAGGGAGACACAGAATCTGAAACAGGCACCAGGCTCTGAGCTGTCAGCACAGAGCCCGATGCGGGGCTCGAACTCACGGACTGCAAGATCATGACCTGAGCCGAAGTTGGATGCTTAACCGACCAAGCCACCCAGGCACCCCTCTGCATGTTTTTAAAAAGTTCCCATGTGATTATGACAAACCACCTTAGCCAATAGCAACTTTTTCTAGATTTCATTTTATGTGAATACACATTTATATTTTATACTATTTGTGTAAAATATCCTCTATGGATAGTTTTATAACTTGCTTTTGCTTTACCAGTGTGTAAGTCAGTCCATTTCAGATAGCTCTGTTGTTACTTTACTGACTACATATTCTATTGTGTATGCAGTAGTTCATTTAAGCATAATAGTTATTAAGCAGTATATTTGAAATTAAATTACTTCTAATTCATATGCTATTTAGATATAGGGAATGAAAGCAGATATAATAAATTAGGCAATAATAATAATGAACTAAAGTTAAATGACTTACTGTAAAAGTACTCAAGCATGTTTAATGCTACAACTAAACCTACTGGGGGAGCAGATTAAGTATATCAGTAACATTTAGTGATTTTTTTTTTTTTTAAAGCCTTTTGATATTTGAGAGCAACATCTTTCATACCCATTCTGATAGTGGGTCAGAAATGCAGGTCATGATAATGTGATAATCTATAAATCTGTAATCCAGGTTTACAAAATATCTGTGGATATTATAACACTTTTTGTAGTGTGAGCAAGTTATCTGTTACTGTATAAGTTCTGTATTTCAAAATTGTTACGGTTTACTTTCCAAATTAAATTTTAGTCAATGTAACTAGTCTTCTCTATCAGATTATTTTACCATAGTGGTAGTAACTAAGGTACACAATTTATAACTCATTTCACTGTGAGGTAGAGTTCTTTCTCCTAAACTACCAAAACTACCAAAATCATCCAAAACAAATGCAAAAAGGAAGAAATTTTTTGATTAATTTATAAATTGGTTAGTGAGCTAATGATTAACTTTTTTGTGGAGATGAGTTACAAGAACTTTCATTACGTCTGTTCATTGGTAAGGATCTAGAAGAACCATTTCTACAGATCATTTGAGATCAAAACTAATACAGTTTTCTGCACAAACAGATGCTTAATCTTGATGATGAAAGTTGAACTTTTTTCATGTGTTTGTTTTTTTAAGATTTTATTTCTTGGGTGCCTGGGTGGCTCAGTCGACTAAGTGTCTGACTTCAGCTTAGGTCATGATCTCACGACCTGTGGGGTTGAGCCCTGTGTCAGCCCTGTGTCAGGCTCTGTGCTGACAGCTCAGAGCCTGGAACCTACTCAGGATTCGGTGTGTCTCTATTTTTCTGCCCCTCCCCTCCTCTCAAAAATAAACAAACATTAAAAAAAAAAAAGTTCTTTGTGTTGGCAATAGTAATTCTTATTTTTTTTCTTTTTTAATGGTTGTAGATGTGAGTATGCAGTGCTCACAGGATATACTTCGAATGCTCCTATCTCTTCAGCCAGTTCTTCAGGATGCTATTCAGAAAAAAAGAACAGTAAGGCCTTGGGGAGTTCAAGGTCCTCTTACTTGGCAACAATTTCATAAAATGGCTGGCCGAGGCTCTTATGGTAAGTAATTTATAGTAATGTGTATTGACTGGTTTTATTTTAGTCCTCCATTTTTGTGCCTAACTTAGAATAAGCACATTCGTCTTTTTAAAATATTTTTGTAGCATGTGCTTGGCTTAATGCCAGTGTGGTCAGTCCTAACCTTTGTTTGAACATTTCCAACATTCAGTTTACTGGGTTCTCCAACCCCTCTTCAGAAAGAACAGCCTCACCTAGATCTATTTATACAGGCTAGACTGACCAGTGAGATTTTATGAAATCTAAGATTTTTCAAAGAAAGAATCATACTGCCAAAATTTTTTTTTTTTTCCAACGTTTGTTTATTTTTGGGACAGAGAGAGACAGAGCGTGAACGGGGGAGGGGCAGAGAGAGAGGGAGACACAGAATCGGAAACAGGCTCCAGGCTCTGAGCCATCAGCCCAGAGCCTGACGTGGGGTTCAAACTCACAGACCGCGAGATCGTGACCTGGCTGAAGTCGGACACTTAACCGACTGCACCACCCAGGCGCCCCCGCCAAAATTTTTTAAAATGAACATTGCTTTCGTTGCAAATTATCATTTTACAAAATTGAATGAAAAATGGGGCAAATGGAGGGGATAATAGTAGTGATAAAAGACCCCGAGTTCTTCATTTGCACAAAAGGGGGGAAACGAGAAGAAATTTGCTGGTTGTAGGAGTAGCAAAGGAATACTCAATGTGGTACACAGAGGCACCTGGCTGGCTCAATAGGTGAAGCATGTGGCTCTTGATCTCGGGGTGTGAGTTCAGGTCCCACATTGGGTATAGAGATTACTTAAAAATCTTTAAAAAACATATATATATGTATATGTATATGGTACACAGTAGATTTATGGTCATCTGTAAAGAAAGAGAACGTTCAAAATACTTGAATTATTGGGGTGCCTGGGTGCTTCATTTGGTTAAGCGTCCTACTCTTGGTTTTGGGTCAGGTCATGATCTTGCAGTTTCGTGAGTTTGAGCCCCACGTCAGGCTCTACGCTGTCCGCTCGAAGCCTGCTTGACATTCTCTCCCTCCCTCTCTCTCTCTGCTCCTCCCCGACTTGCGTGGTCTCTGTCTCTCTCCCAAAATAAATAAATAAACTTAAAAAAAAAAATACTTGAACTATCTATTGAAGATTGTCTCTGAAAGGTGGGAGTAATTGGAGCTTTTAAAATATATTTGGAGGCACCTGGGTGCCTCAGTTAAGTGTCCCAACTGTTGATTTCGGCTCAGGTCATGATCTCATGGTTGGTGGGATCAAGTGCCACATTGGACTCCGGACTGAGTGTGGAGCCTGCTTGGGATATTCTCTCCCTGTCTCTCTCTGGCTCTCTCTCTCTGGCTCGCTCTCTCTCGCTCTCTCTGCTTCTCCTTTATTTACGCACGCTCTCTCTCTCTGTCTCTCTCTCAAAATAAAATTTAAAACTGAGGTTAATGTTAGTATCTGCCTCATGGTTTTTGTGTGGATTAAAAGAGTTAATATATGTAAAGATCTTTGAACAGTATCTAGCACATAGTAAATGTTATTAACTGTTCACCATTTTAATTTGCCTTCTCTTAATGAGATTGAGATCTTTTTATGTATATTTGTTTTTGTGGATTTTGTTCATATCCTTTACCCATTTTTCTGTTAGGTTGTTGATCATTTCTTAGGGATTTATAAGTCCCCTTTATATGGTAAGGAAATGAACCTTTTGTCATATGTATTGCACATCTTTTTTCCAATTCATTGTTTAATCATTTGGCTTTTGTATAATGCTTTTTGTGCCAAATTTTAAAATTTATGTAGTTATAATAATTAACTCTTTTTTAAAAATGTTTGTTTATTTATTTTGAGAGAGAGAGAGAGAGAGGGAGGGAGGGAGGGAATGAATCCCAAGCAGGCTTCGTGCTGTCAGCACAGAGCCTGATGTGTGGCTCATCCCATGACAATGAGATTATGACCTGTGCTGAAATCAAGAGTCAGACGTTTAATCAACTGAGCCACCGAGGCTCCCCAGATTAATCAACTTTTAAATGGACAGGTTTTTATGTTATGCTTAGAAGGGCTTTCCCCAGTCCAAATTTATAAAAAATAAAACTCCTCTTCCATGTTTTCTTTTGTACTTCTTTTTTCATTCTAAATTAATTTTTTTACACTTATTTTTTTTTAAGTTTATTTGTTTTTGAGAGAGAGTGTGTGAGCTTTAGTGGGGGAGGGGCAGAGAGAAGGAGGGAGGACAGGATCTGAATAGGGCTCTGTACTGACAGCAGAGATCCCGATGTGCGGCTCAAACGTGAACCAGCAGATCTTGACCTGAGCTGAAGTCAGAAGCTCAACCAACTGAGCCACCCAGGTGCTCCAATGGATTTACATTTAAATGAGGTATAAATCATATGTTTTATAAAGATCATTTAGCAAATGCCTAACTGTGGACGCGTCTCAGTCATTGGCTTTACGTGTTTTTGTCTTTAATTACTTCTAATAATGACTTCAGTAATTTTGACATTTAAATAAAAAAGAAGACAGAGGCACCTGGGTGTCTTACTTGAGCATCCGACTTCAGCTCAGGTCATGATCTCACAGTTCATGAGTTCAAGTCCTACATTGGGCTCGCTGCTGTCAGCACAGAACCCACTTCAGATCCTCTGTCCCCATCTCTCTCTTCCCCTCCCCCACCTGCACACATGCTCATGTGCTCTCTCTCTCTCTCTCTCTCTCTCTCTGTCTCAAAAATGAATAAACATTAAAAAAAAAAAAGACATGTAACTGCTGTAAAATGTTTTCTTAAAATCTGATTTTCTTATTTAGGAACTGATGAATCCCCAGAACCACTGCCAATCCCTACGTTTTTGTTGGGTTATGATTATGATTTTCTGGTGCTTTCTCCATTTGCACTCCCTTATTGGGAGAGACTTATGCTGGAACCCTATGGATCTCAAAGAGATATAGCCTATGTTGTACTATGTCCAGAAAATGAAGCCTTGTTAAATGGAGCCAAAAGCTTTTTTAGAGACCTCACTGCAATATATGAGGTAGGTGTTTAAAAAGAGGTAGCATTTTAAGACTATAATTTGTATGTTTATATATGAAATATACTGGGCAGTTTAGTTGATTGTACAGAATAATAATGATGTGAGACTAGTTGTGTAGTTCTCATACTAGCCAGTTATATTCTTCACAGCATTAGACCGGGACCCTTTGTTGGATATGTGTGCCATGTGTCACAGTAGAAATTGCTATATTGGGGAAAAACCTTCAAGGGCATATATGTACCTTTTATGATCATCTTTTTTCTGAAACAAAGGGTAGTATTAAATAGCCAGGAAAAAATTACATTTATGAAAATTCTAGTCCTGATTCTCTAGGACCTCAGGTACTGACACTAGGCCTCACTTTCATAAAATAAAGCTGTGCTAGATTTCTCTATGATCATTATTTTTTTTTGAAATTCTTGACTGATCTTCTTAAAGTTATAACTCTCATGTTGTAGCCATCATGAGTGCAGTGATTACAAATTTTAAGTGGTACAGGACATAAAGCCTTACTTGATTATACCTTTCTTTTCCTACAAATGTTGGAAATCCAGTCCTTAAAATTTAATTTGACAATCTGAGTTGTTAGTTTGTGTTAGTTTAGTTCCTTATAAATGTTCCATTTAATTGCAAGTCATCTGTAGTGTGTTTGAGAAATAATTATTTCCCAGAGTGTTACTTGTTCTGCAAAGTCTCTCCAGACAAAAGTTCCATGATTAAATAGCTCTGGGGAAACATGCTTTATATTACTTTTTTAGAGATTCACTATTCATATTAGATTATTAAAGCCTTTGAAAGTCTTAAGAGTAAAGAAATCCTCTCTATATTTTCTTAATTTAGTATTACAAACTTAACTTGATATTGGGCTTCTTGTAATAGACATCAGTGGCCCATAGAATTGGAGGGAGAGCTGGCAAATTCATAATGTATATACAGTTTTTATTTTGATTTGACTGGGATATATGTGCATTTTTATGCTCAGTTATATCTGTATTCTGCAAGTTTTCATTCTTCAAACTATGGTTCTTGTGCCATTCTTATCCAGGTGTTTTATTTCATCGGAGATAGTTTAATTTGGATTTCTCATGTGAAAGAGAAAAAGATGTACCGTTTCACTCTTGATATTTTTATTCCAAATGTTAATTATAAATTATAAAGCTTACTTTAAATAACTTAAATGCTTGGGGCTCCTAGCTAGCTCAGTTGTTCGAGCATGTGGCTCTTGATCTTGGGCTTGTGAGTTGGAGCCCTATGTTGGGTGTAGAGATTACATAAAAATAAATGAATAAATAATTATTTAAAATATGTAAGAGATATTTTAAAAAATAAGTAAAAATAAATTAAATGCTTTATTTTATAACGTGTGCTCAAATACTATAGTAAATTCACTGATTCTGTTTTCTTTATGTATATCTCTAGTCCTGTCGACTAGGTCAGCATAGACCTATTTCTCGACTGTTGACAGATGGGATCATGAGAGTTGGATCTACTGCATCAAAGAAACTATCAGAAAAGTTGGTAGCAGAATGGTTCTCTCAGGCAGCTGATGGTAACAATGAAGCATTTTCTAAACTCAAGCTTTATGCACAAGTCTGCAGATATGACTTAGGTATTAAATTTGCATTTATTTTATAAGATCAGTGGTAGCAAAGTGTAGCTTTAGTGTATTAGCTGTTTTTGTAAATAAAATTTTATTGGAACCCAGCCATGCTCATTTACATATTGTTTGGCTGCTTTTGTGCTATAACATCAGAGCTGAATAGTTGTGACAGAGACTGTGAGACCCACAAAACCCAAAATATTTACTGTCTGACCCTTTACAGAGAAAGTTTGCTGATTCCCAAAATAGGGATTCTATCAGGTAAGAAGAAATTGAGGGTATAAACAATTTCCTTTGCTTCTTTTGGATCTGATGAATTTGTGTTTTTATTTAAGCTTATTAACATTAAGATTTATTATTGGTTTAGAGATAAAATGACTTGTTGTTACCTCTACAACACCAAGAAACAGTTCTTTGTTGGAACTAAGAAAATGACATCTATTTAAGACTGCTTTTAACACCCTTGAATTAACATTGAATTAAATGTCAATGGACTTACTTTAGACTTAATCCAAGGAAACACAGAACCAAAATATTGACCCTCATTAGACATCCTGATAATATGAATCCCATAATAACATTTTCTATTTTATTTATATTTAGTTAGCTCCCAATTCACTCAATATTAGGAACCCTTTGAATGGTTTGATGAAAATTTGCTCGATATTATTTTCATCTAATTAATTATGCCTAGTAAATATAATTTTGTTATACTTTCATAGGAACCATTTCTTTATTTTGTATGAAAATGCTGGCTTTTTCAATTCCATTTAAAATTTGTTTCTTCAGTTTCTGGGGGGAAATAAAAAGCTTATATCTGCTACACTGCTAGCAAGTAACTAAGGGAGGGTGATTTAAAAAAGCATCAACTAGATAATTATTCACATAGTAGAATAAAAAAAGAACCAATCAGTAAAATAAAGAATTAAATATACTGCCTGTTTTTATTATCTTTAGGTCCTTATCTTGCTTCCCAGCCTTTGGACAGCTCTCTACTCTCCCAGCCAAATTTAGTTGCCCCTACAAGTCAATCTTTGATTACTCCACCTCAGATGACAAATACTGGAAATGCTAATACTCCATCTGCCACCCTAGCATCTGCAGCAAGTAGCACTATGACAATGACTTCAGGTGTTGCCATGTCTTCTTCAGTTGCCACAGCTAATTCAACTTTGACCACAACTTCAACTTCATCTTCATCATCCTCCAACTTGAGTAGTGGAGTACCATCAAATAAACTACCCTCATTTCCACCCTTTGGCAGTATGAACAGTAGTGCTACAGGATCCATGTCTACACAAGCGAGTACAGTTCAGAATGGCCAGCTAGGAGGGCAACAGTCATCAGCTCTACAAACAGCTGGGATTTCTGGAGAATCATCTTCACTTCCCACTCAGCCACATCCTGATGTATCTGAAAGGTACCTTTTTTAAATATACTATTCTTCACAGAAATGTAAATACATTGTGAATGAACACAGAGTTTTTTGGTCTTATCTTTGAAATTTTAGTTTTTGTTACGTTGATTATTTTACTTATAAAAGTATGATGCAGGGGTGCCTGGGTGGCTCAGTCAGTTGAGTGTCCAACTTTAGCTCGGGTCATGATCTCACTGTTTGTAGGTTTGAGCCCCATGTCAGGTTTTGTGCCGTCAGCATGGAGCCTGCTTCAGATTTTCTGTCTTCTCTCTTTCTACCCCTCCCCTGCTTGCATGCATGCTGTCTCTCTCTCTGAAATAAACATTAAAAAAAATTATAATGCAGACTTCATAAAGCCTTCATCATAGCATCCTAAAATCTCAGTGTGGGAATTAAGACCTTGAAAACCATTTAGTTCACCTGTCCTGTGATGTTTTGAATCTCTTCTGTGACGTAATTGTCAAGTAGATTTGCCTTTGCAAATCACTCCCAATGATATAGTAGTTACTATTGAACTAGTCTGTTCAGAACTTATTAAGAGTCATAACCAAGATTTGAATCTTAGCTCTGCCATTTTCTGGCTGTCTTACTTTAGGAAAGTTGTCTAATATTTCTGAGCATGTTTCTTTAATGTAGAATGGGAGCAGTAGGATATAATGTACATTAAGTGCTTTATACAATACTTTCCAAACATATGAGTTATTTATAGTGACAACAATGATGATGGCAGCTCTCTATTCCTTTTATGAAGGAGGTTTTGAAGGAGCTTCCTTTTGATTTATAGATTAGGTTAGCCGGAGCTTGGTAATAATCTTTCAGCTACCTAGATGCATTTGGCTCAAAGTTAAAAAACTCACTTATGTAAGTAAAAACAAACCATTAATTACCTAGATGGATCCATTCATCTTGAATATCTAAATAGATTTGGGGTTTTTAAAAAAATTGTATCACCATCAAAGAACGAAGCTCGTTCACCATTAAAATTATGAAGTATGAAGTGGATTAGTATAGTCTAAAAATGTAATAGAACATTGACTAAGTTTGAAAACCTGGTTCCTTTCTGGTCTAGCTGTGCTTTGTGATTTTCAGCAGCCCATTTAACTTCCCTTTGTCTCAGATTTCTCACTAAAGCACTAAGCGCTCTGGCATTTCTGATATTCTGTGGTTTTAGGAATACTTTTCCCTTTTTTAATTCAAGACCTCTTAATGCAAGGGTCTTTGTATACCATGAGATTGTGTGCACAATGTTTTACTATTCTCTTTGGAAAGAAAGAGATGTCCCTTAATTTTTAGACAGGCTCTCTGACACCACCAGAAAAAAGGGAGAGGATAAAGTATTTAGGGATCAAGACGATTCCTTAGTAAGACCAAATATTTTTGTCACTGAAGTGTTCTGAGGTATACCTTGATGTTTAAAAAAATATATATTGGCTAAAACACTTTCACCTTCTGGATCTACTTTTTAAATCCTCTATTCCCTGTAGTTATTAACTATATGTACCAGGCCTCTTTAGAAACTAGTGTGTTAAACTGAACCGACTTGATGGGAGTAATTATCTATAGGACTAATTTTCCAAAGAAGAACATTGTTTAGAGTAGCGAAATTATAAGTCTACTTAAGTGTGTTGTAAAGCTGTTCAAGAAGTAACTTGGCAAGTTTTGTGAGTGAAAATGTAGTGCTCAAGTGCTTTAAAAGGTTATAACAAAGACAAATGAATTTTTAAAAGTTTGGTGAAAATGTTTTATTTGGGGGAAGTTGAGTTCTAGATGACGGGGCAGTTCCAGAATGTAAAAACTTTAGGTATATACATGTCTGCTAGGAGATTCAAGGAAGGAAGGAGGTAGTTAACACTGATGACTTGAAGTCTTCTGTGATTTTCCCAGTGCATACTCAGGTGGCAGCTGTGGGGTGGTGAGCCTTTTCTAGAACACACAGAAGAGAATGGGAATATCACACAACATGTATTCTCTGTAATCCTGTGTTACGTTTCCTAATAAACTACTCTTTTCTCCTTGGGGCTTGGAGAGGGGAAAGAACCTGCTTTTGATACTACCTCAAAAAAGGTACAGTACAACTTTTTTCCTAACTATATATTTCTACCTTAAATTTTAGCACGATGGATCGGGATAAAGTGGGCATCCCCACAGATGGTGATTCACATGCAATCACTTATCCACCTGCAATTGTCGTTTATATAATTGATCCTTTTACCTATGAAAATAAAGACGAGAGCACTAATTCTTCTAATGTATGGACTTTGGGGCTACTTCGATGCTTTTTGGAAATGGTCCAGACTCTTCCTCCTCATATTAAGAGTACTGTTTCTGTACAGGTAAGAATGGTAAATGTTGCAAATTAAATTTATATAAAACAATTTGATGTAGATAGAAGTTTCAAAAATACTATTCTGTATCCAAATTAATTTTTTTAAAAACGAGGTTCTATTTTACTTTAAGTGATATTATGATAGAGATCTTCAGGAGTTTATGAAGATAAATTTTACAGTCATATCACATTAATAGAGGATAAAAAGATTGCATTTAAGTACATTAAATATTTCTCTTGTGTTGCTTTTATAAACTAATTTTTAAATCCATATGCTTAAATAGAAGACTAGAGCATGGGCCTATATAATTTTTTTTTTTTTTTTTTTTACGTTTATTTCGTTGAGAGAGAGGGAGACACAGAATCTGAAGCAGGCTCCAGGCTCAGAGCTGTCAGCACAGAGCCCAACGTGGGGCTCAAAACTCATGAACCACGAGATCATGACCTGAGCCAAAGTCGGACACCTAACCGACTGAGCCACCCAGACACCCCTAGAGTATGGGCCTATATAAACTAGAATTCTAAATAAGACAGATTTCAAGTAAAAGTAGTAAATAATGATACTAACTTTTTTACAGATATTTTGAATTATTTCTTTATAGACCAAAACAGAACTAATCAATGGCAGTATTAATATAACTACTGTGTAGAAATTTTAAAGTTTTTATATAACTAACCTGTTAGTAAAATTATTAAAAACCTATGTAATAAAATATAATTCTTTAGGTTATAGTTTTAATTAGGTTTTATTTAAATTTTCTGGTAAAAGTTTTTAGAGATTTAGACCCACAGTTCTTTTTATTTTTATTTTTACAAGTTTAACTTTGTAATATTTGCTTATAATTCTTAGATTGTTCCTTGTCAGTACCTGTTGCAACCTGTGAAGCACGAAGATAGACAAATATATACCCAGCATTTAAAATCCCTGGCTTTTTCGGCCTTTACCCAGTGTCGGAGACCACTTCCAACATCAACCAACGTGAAAACATTGACTGGCTTTGGTCCAGGTTTAGCCATGGAAACTGCTCTTAAAAGTCCTGATGTAAGTATGTTTTCTGTGACCAAAATTATTGAATGATTATACATTTTATGATTTTATACAAAACTAAGTACAATCCTCTGTTTAGTTCTCATTTTCCAATTATCTTATAATTGAATAGAGATACCACATTTTCAGTAAAAGATTTTTAGGATTGCATAGTACCAATAGTACCTTAATTTTTTATTTTACAGAGACCAGAGTGTATTCGACTTTATACACCACCTTTTATTCTGGCTCCAGTGAAGGATAAACAGACAGAGCTAGGAGAAACATTTGGAGAAGCTGGACAGAAATACAATGTTCTTTTCGTGGGCTACTGTTTATCACATGATCAAAGATGGATTCTTGCATCTTGCACAGATCTATATGGAGAACTTTTAGAAACTTGTATCATTAACATCGATGTCCCGAATAGGTACTTCTGTTTCCTTAAGTGTATCATTAGATCATCCATTTAAAAATACTCACACACACACTATGTTTCATTATTAATGAATAGAAAAATAGAAAATTGGAAGGTTATATCATTAAGTTTTGGAATTGTGGGTGATATTCACTTTTTTTTTTTTTTTTTTGGTAGGTAGTATATTGTATAATTTAGGAGTATTAGAAATAATTTTGAGAGGTGTCAGACTTCGGCTCAGGTCATGATCTCATGGTTCGTGGTTTGAGATTGAGCCCCGCATCGGGCTCTGTGCTAACAGCTCAGAGCCAGGAGCGTGCTTCGGATTCTGTGTCTCCCTCTCTCTCTGCCCCTCCCCCGCTCATGTTCTGTCTCTGTCTGAAAAAATAAATAAACATTAAAAAAAATGGAAAAAAAATAATTTTGATTTTTGTTACATAGAAGAGAGTAAAGTACCTAAATTCTATGTAATAAGGCTTGACACAATGATTTTAGCCTAAAAAACTTTGAAGCATGGAATGAGAGAGCCTCTGCAATTTAAAAAAAAAAATCTAGTAAAGCATCCTAGGACATTTATTTCTCTCATGTGCCATCTAAAATATACTCCCTAATTAACTGCATTAACTTCATTTACTAAAATTGTTGACTGAAAATTTTGCCTTTTAAATTAAATATTGGAGTGTCTTCTGAAAATGGTGGCCTTATTTTTTAGAATTCTTCTTGGTAGTAATTAGGTATCATGGCTAGTTATTTCTGAAGGTTGTAAGTAATAGATCACAACAGGTAAGCCTCATATTAAGTTATAACTTAATAGACATTTCTAGTAATATATTTCAAGGCTAGTGAACATGGACTAAGAGAACCTGAAAGGCAAGTCCATGAAGTAATTTTCAAAAAATTTTGAGGTTTGGTTCTATCCTTTATTATTTTTTTTATTATATAAAGGTTCAGTTTCGTTAAGTTCAGAAATTGGTTATATATAGAAATATTTGATGACTATTAGATTATAGTGATGCTGAAGAAATGAAATATAGAAACATTAATTTTATATTATTATAATGTTTTATTGGCTATTTTTAATAAACCTTAGAGAAGTACTTCATACCTTATTTCCTTGACACAGTTTTTATTATTTATTTATTTATTTTAAGTTTATTCACTTATTTTTGAGAAAGGGAGCGAGAGAGGGGGCACAAATCGGGGAGGGGCAGAGAGAGGGAGAGAGATTCCCAAGCAGGCTGCATTCTGTCAATGCAGAGCCCAGTGCAGGGCTCATACCCACGAACCATGAGATCATGACCTGAGCTAAAATCCAGAGTCAAACACTTAACCAACTGAGCCACCCAGGCGCCCCATAAGTTTGATTTTTTTTAAATGCTAAGTTAGTGAGCTTTGGAAATAGTATGCTTATCTGTGAAGGTTGAGAAAGAGTAGAGAAAGAATAATATCACCTTTCCAGTACAAAGATAGTATTGCCATTTCACTGAAGTAGAAAGGTCCAACTCTAGAGTTTTAGAGATCTGGGTTCAAATCCCGACACTGCCACTTACTGGCTATGTGATCTTGAGAAAACTACTTTAGCCAGCTAAGCTTCAGCTTCTCTGTAAAATTGGGAGAATAATTTTATCTGCCTCATAGGGTTGTTAGGCTGAAATGAGGTATAACATGTAAATTGCGCATAATGCTTGTTATGTGTTAAGTACTTAGTCAATCATTGCTCAGCCAGAGAGTGCTTATGTTATGTACTTGCCTAATAAAGGACTTATATGCAGAAAACCCAACAGTGTTGTTTGGTCTGAGAAACATAGTGTTTTGTTTGATATTCTTCAACTTAAAGTATGAAGCAAGGGTTAGCAAACCACAGCCTTTGGGCCAAATCTGGTCACACCTGTGTGGTTAGGTATTCTGAAGGACTGCGTTCATGCTGCAGCAGCAGTTATTGTTGCAACAGAATCTTGATGGCCTGGCCTGCAAAGCTTAGTATATTGGCCCTTTAGAGAAAAAGTTTGACAGTCTCTGGTGTAGAGCAGTGTTTCTGGTGAATTTTGATGGCTCATGAACTATTTTTCATTTTAAATTTTTTTTTTTTTTTAACGTTTTATTTATTTTTGAGACAGAGAGAGACAGAGCATGAACGGGGGAGGGGCAGAGAGAGGGGGAGACACAGAATGGAAGCAGGCTCCAGGCTCTGAGCCATCAGCCCAGAGCCTGACGCGGGGCTCGAACTCCCGGACCGCGAGATCGTGACCTGGCTGAAGTCGGACGCTTAACCGACTGCGCCACCCAGGCGCCCCTCATTTTAAAAGTTAAATATTTTAATGTGTTGGGGCGTCTGGGTGGCTCAGTCGGTTGAGTGACCAACTTCGGCTCAGGTCATGATCCCACGGTTTGTGAGTTCAAGCCCCGCATCAGACTCTGTGCTGACAGCTCAGAGCCTGGAGCCTGCTTCAGATTCTGTGTCTCCCTCTCTCTCTGCCCCTCTCCCACTCATGCTCTGTCTCTGTCTCGGAAATAAACATTTAAAAAAAAATTAAAATATTTTAATGTGTATTATAAAAACACAAACTAGCATAACCTATGATTTTATGTATATTCTTGCTTAGGACTATGTAGAAAGTGTCAAGCATTAAAATTAAGGGACCAGTTTTTCACAAATTTGAGCTCTTTTAAAATGTCATATGAATTTTAGAAATATTTAATTGTCTCTTGTCTTCTATACAATAGGGCTCGTCGGAAAAAAGGATCTGCTAGAAGGTTTGGTTTACAGAAACTTTGGGAGTGGTGCTTAGGACTTGTACAGATGAGCTCATTACCATGGAGAGTTGTAATTGGCCGCTTAGGAAGGATTGGTCATGGAGAATTGAAAGGTAAAATTGTGCTTTTGATTGTTAATTCATACACTGTTCAGACTACATCTATGTAAATGTACTGAATAAAATGCAGAGGTTATAAAACTAGTTGTTTGTTTTCAAAGAGGAATCACAAATATCTAGTTCACAAATGGCCTAATTCCAATTTTGAAAGGACATTTTACTTTGTTTTGACTTAATGGCAGTGTTATTACTACTGTCCTTTTTTTTGTCTTCCATTTTTTCCTCTTTTTGCCCATTATTGCAGCTCATCCCCTATTTAACAGATCAATTGATGTTGACCTATATTAAAATGTATGATGTTGAGTAACGTCAGCAAGATTTTTGGTTTGATGATGATTCCTATTTGAGGAATGCAGTAACTTAAAAACCATTATGTTTTAACTTTGGTTCTACAGGGTGTTAACAATGCTGTTACTTTGGATGTTATATTTTTACTGTTGATACCCACAGATTGGAGCAGTTTGCTGAGTCGTCGAAACTTGCAGTCTCTAAGTAAAAGGCTCAAGGACATGTGTAGAATGTGTGGTATATCTGCTGCAGACTCTCCCAGCATTCTCAGTGCTTGCTTGGTAGCAATGGAACCCCAAGGCTCTTTTGTTATTATGCCAGGTTAGCTATCCTTAGTTTATATCCGATTTAATTCTTCATGCATTTGCACTTCTAAGTATCATATAAAATTGATTCTTCTATTATTGAAAGAAAAAAAATTCTCTTTTCAGATTCTGTGTCAACTGGTTCTGTATTTGGAAGAAGTACTACTCTAAACATGCAGACATCTCAGCTAAATACCCCACAGGACACATCATGTACTCATATACTTGTGTTCCCTACTTCTGCTTCTGTGCAAGTAGCTTCAGCTACTTATACCACTGAAAATTTGGACTTAGCTTTTAATCCCAACAATGGTAGGTGAATTGTTCTTTAAAGGTTTGCAAATATAAAGTAAGTCTTGATGATTGTGGCTAATTCATCTGAAGAGTTCCTCCCCAAACCTATCTGCATCCTATAAATGTTTATGAAACCTGTGAATGTTACTTTATATGACCATAAAAGACTTTACATGTGTGATTAAGTTAAAGATCTTGAGATGAAGAGGTTATCCTGGGTAATGCAGGTGGGCCCTAAATGCAATCACATGTATCTTTACAAGAAGGAGGCAGAGGGACGTTTGCTTACACACAAAAAAGAAGAAGGCCATGTGATGGAAACAGGGAAGCAAAGTCAGAAATGATGCTATGCTGCTGACCTTGAAGATGAAAGAAGGGGCTATGAGCCAAGGAATGCAAGGAATATAGTTCTAGATGCTGGAAAAGACAAGAAAAGCTTTCCCCTAGAGCCTCCAGAAAGAGAATAGACCTCCTGGTACCTTGATTTTGGCCTAATAACCAGTACTTTGATTTCAGCCCAGTAAAACTGATTTTGAATTTCTGGCCCCCAGAACTGTAGAGAATTAAGATATGTTTTTTTAAGTCATTAAGTGTGTGGTGGGGCACCTGGGTAGCTCAGTCAGTTGGGCATCTGACTTCAGCTCAGTCATGATCATGAGGTTCATGAGTTCAAGCCTCACATTGGGTTGCAGCTATCAGCGCAGAGCCCACTTCAAATCCTCTGTCCCCCCTCTCTCTGCCCCTCCCCCACTTGCACTCTCTCAAAAATAAATAAAACATTAAAAAAAGTTTGTGGTAATTGGTTAAAGTAGCAATAAGAAACTAATACAACCATTCTTCTACTTTATTGATACTGGAACTAGTGCTATGAATTGTCTCAAAAATATTTACTTATTTTAAAAGGCAACATTGATCATAAAATGTTTGTATAGGTTTTTGCCTGTGCTGTTTACCTGTACATAGACAATAGACTTTGTGGCACATTTTATATTCCTTTATAAATTGATTTGCCAAAATAATATAGTAGTTTATTTAAACTGCCATAGTAGGGATATAGCTTTTGTAGATGAACTTAATAGATTACATTTTAGTAGAAGAGAAAATAAATGATATTCCATTGTTGCCCTGAATTACCTTAGAACACGGCACATCTCTAAAGTCACAAGTAGGGAGTATTTAATATTCTCTTCTTTTAATATGTTTTACAATAACTTGAATATTTTATTTAATAAAGAACTAGAGTATTAATTGTGCATAGTCCCATTTTAAATATATTTTCATTCCAAGCATGCTGTTTTGTATTATTTTACTGTTGCTGTTGTAACAAATTAACACATGCTTAGTATCTTTAAACAACACACATTTATTTTCTTATAGTTCTGGAGGTCAAAAGTCTGAAATCAGTCTTAAGTGGGCTAAAGTCAGGGTGTCTGCAAGGTTGATTCTGTCTGGAGGCTCTGAGAGAATCTGTTTCTTTGCCGACATCTAGAGACCACCTGCACCTCTTGTCTTCCATCTGCAGCAGCAGCAGCAGCATAGCATCATCATACGTCCTTCACTGACTCTAACCCTACTGCCTCCCTCTTATTAGGACCCTTGTGATTACATTGGACCCACCTGGATAATCCAGAATAATCTCCCCATCTCAAGATCCTTAGCTTGATCACATCTGCAAAGTTCTTTATGGTAACATATTCACACATTCCTGGGATTAGGATGTGGACATCTTTGGGGGAGGGCATTATTAAGACTACCACATGCTTGTGTATAATGTATAGTTGTTTATATGGCTTCTAGAACAATACCTATCACATAGTAGGCATTAAATAGATGTTAATTAACCCATTTTGATTAAAATTCATTAATTTATTTTAACCCTCTTCTGCAAGTGACCACAGGATGTGAAAAATGGAATATTTATTTATTTTTCTTTCTCCTATATAGATGGAGCAGATGGAATGGGTATCTTTGATTTGTTAGACACAGGAGATGATCTTGACCCTGATATCATTAATATTCTTCCTGCATCTCCAACGGGGTCTCCCGTACATTCTCCAGGATCTCATTACCCCCATGGAGGTGATGCTGGCAAGGTAACCCTGTTATAAAAGCTTAATCTAAATGTCATTCATTAACTTAGTAACGGATTGATAAATAGAACACTATTTTTTCCTTGGAAATTAACAAGAAGTGAGAATTATAGTACCTGCATGCACTTTTGTCTTACAGATGTTAATACCTGAATCGTATATTTTTTCTTCAAATTCTTATTTAAATTCTAGTTAACATACAGTGCAGTATTGGTTTCAGGAGTAGAATTCAGTGGTTCATCACTTACATACAACACATAGCGCTCCTCATATCAAGTGTACCCATCACCCATCCAGCCCGTCCCCCCATCCACCTCCCTCCATCAGCCGTCAGTTTGTTCTCTATTGTTAAGAGTCTATTAAAAAAAAAAAGTGTCTATTATGGTTTGTTTCCCTTTCTCTCTTTTTCCCCCCTCCCATATTTTCATCTTTTTTTTTTTTTTAATGTTTATTTTTGAGAGAGAGAGAGAGACAGAGTGCAAGCAGGGAAGGGGCCGAAGAGAGGGAAATACAGAATCCGAAGCAGGCTCCAGGCTCTGAGCTGTCAGCACAGAGCCCGATACAGGGCTTGAACCCATGAACTGTGAGATCATGACCTGAGCTGAAGTTGGATGTTTAACCCACTGAGCCACCCAGGCGCCCCGTCATCTGTTTTGTTTCTTAAATTCCCCATATGAGTGAAATCCTATGGTATTTCTCTTTCTCTGACTGACTTATTTTGCTTAGCATGATACAGTCTAGCTCCATCCACATCGTTGGAAATGGCAAGATTTCATTCTTTTTGATGACTAATATTCCATTGTGTATATGTACCATATCTTTATTCATTCATCAGTCGATGGATATTTGGGCTCTTGCCATAGCTTGGCTCTTGTTGATAATGTTGAATTATATATTATAAAGAGTCTCTAAGGCTCTGCTGTCCCTGACTTCATGTTTTCTTGGCTTTAGTCCTTCGTCCACTCACCATAGCTTCTAATCAGGTATGGCTAGACCAGATTATTTGAGGATTATAGTATATGCTCTAATCTGCCATTTGTATCAGGGCTGTGAGGAGAAACATAATAGAAATATTAATTTTCTCATAAGAATAGGAAAAACACTATCTTCTTCCCTCCATCCTAATTTTTAGTGTTTAGTGTTGAGAAGCAGCTGTCTTGTTCTTCTATTTGAACTCAAAACTGATTGGGCTTCATTTGAGTAAAATCTTTATTTGAGTGAAATTAAATATAGTTTTTATTTGATTATAATAGTATGCATATGTTTAGAACCTGCCTATTTGTTTATTCTTTAGAGCCTGACTTTAAAATAAGGAAGGATCTTTGCCCCATCTTACCTTGTATCCTTTCCTTTTGTTTTTAACTGGAAAAAGAAGTAAGATCATTGGGGCACCTGACTGGCTCAGTTGGTAGAGCATGCAACTTTTGATCTTGGGGTGGTAAGTTTCAGCCCCAAGGAGGGTGCAGAGATTAATTAAAAATAAAAAAAAAAATACTAAAAAAACAGTGAGAGTATTAAAGTGTGTGTGTGTGTGTGTGTGTGTGTGTGTGTGTGTGTGTGTGTGGAAAAGCACCAGTAATCTCATCACTTTAAGAAAACCATATGTACTTGTAGCAAATTCCCTTTCACATGTATTTATGTTACAGCTTCCAATATGTAGAAATAAGTATAATAAGTATTTTAACCTTGTTTTCCCATAATTTGTTATGTCATTCCTAAAATGTTGGACATTTAAGTTTTTTTTTCTTTTTTTTAATGAAAAATTTTTAAGTTTATTTTGAGAGCAAATGTGTGCATGCGAGAGAGCAGGGGAGGGACAGAGAGAGAGGGAGAGAGAATCTCAAGCAGGCTCTGCACTGTTAGCACAGAGCCCAACATGGGGCTCCATCCTGTGAACCATGAGATCATAACCTGAGCTGAAATCACGAGTCAGATACTTAACTGATTGAGCCACCCATGCATCCCCCCCCCCCCCGCCTTTTTTTTGGTCTGTTATAGGTAATGTTGCAGTGAACCTTTGTCTGCATATCACTTTTTCTTCTTTTTATCTATTTCCTTAATGTAAATATCTAGAAATACATGGACTAATCTAAAGGATACAAGCATAAGCAGTTGGCATATTAATTTCCTTTTAAAACTCTTGAAATAAAGCTCATTCTTTTAGTACTGTTACTAATTACGATCTTCTTACTAAGTACATAGCAATTGATTTTTTTCAGTATCTTTCAGTATTTTTCTAAATTGACATCGTAAGATAATGAGACTGATTGCCATTGTGTATATCTAGTGCCCATGTATATATCAAATGAACTAACACACTTTTAATTTTTCTCTCTCAAAGGGTCAGGGTACTGATCGGCTACTTTCAACAGAATCTCATGATGAAGTAACTAATATTCTTCAGCAACCATTGGCCCTTGGTTACTTTGTGTCAACTGCCAAAGCGGGTCCCTTACCTGACTGGTTCTGGTCAGCATGTCCTCAAGCACAATATCAGTGTCCCCTTTTTCTTAAGGTATTTCCATTTTAATGCCAGTTCCTAAATAATACTAATCGACGGCTTAAGTCTTAAGAAACACAGAAGTGTCTAAGGTCAAATGCATTGCAGTATATGACAAGAGCACAAAGAAGTTATCTAATTATGAAACAGCTCCACGTTTTAAATTGGTATTAAGTTTGAACTTTTAATTAATCTTAAGTCATATTTCTGGGACCCTTGCTCTTATTATTTTCAGCTGCACATATGGAAGTTTAGAGCTGGGTGAAAACTTCTATTACTTTTAATCTAATAACTTTTCATTTTCTAGGTGAGCATATTAAAGTTCAGAAAAACTCATTTGTCTAAAGTCATAAATTGGTTAGTAGACTAGGATTGCAGTCTGGATCCTTTCATGATTATATGGTTATTCTTTGAATTACATCATACTGTACTTCTGTTATGCCTCAGTATTTCGGGGATTAAAGGATTCATAATTTTGTAAGAATATTTGATACTTAGATCCACTTACTACCTCCTTAAAAATTTTTTTTCTAGCTTTGTGTAAATTGCTGTGTTAAAACTATTAAGTCATTTTCAAGTACTAAGACTCCCATAGTGACTTATTTTATCAAAACAAGTTCATTAGCAAGTGCTGTAACAAGGTTGAGATACATCATATAATGGTAAAATGAGATTTGAAAGCCCTATGCAGAGTTTGTTGCTGCTGCTTACTACTTTTCCAAAATAGGAAATTCAGATCTGATTCACTTATTCTTATATATGCCCACCAGAAGTTGACAATTTTATTCCAGAGGTCATACTAACTAACCTAACTTCTTGCCAATTGATTTTTAATTGTAGGGTAAAAGTTGGATACTATGCTTTTAGTGGGTACTTGAACCAATAGGCTTGCTATCTTTTAAGCCTGTTGCTATTAAATCTTGATACTCTTGGCCAACATACCATTGAGTCAGTGACATTTGAGATTAAGCAATGAACTTCTGTAGCACATAAAGAATACAACAGCTGTTGATCTGAATTGACTATTAATGAGGTGATATATTTAGGAAGGTCAGCCAAGGTAATAAAGTTTTATCATATGAATTTTCCTCTCTTTCCAATATATGTACAGTGGTCTATATAGATCTCATTACAAGAACATATTCCCAAGTGTGTTTCTGCAAAATAGTAGTCCTTGGTGTTTCTATAAAACAAAGGGTTTTTTGGTCCTTTGGGAAATGTTACACATGCTTTCTGCCCCCTTTTGTTGTTATAATACATATGTGCACATTAAAGTCTCTGAAAAATAGCAAATAACATTGTATACCTACTATTTCCCAAATTTACTTTAATACACAAGAAAGCAATTGTGTAACACCAGTTAATAATTCATGACCTTAGTGTTTCACAGAACATTTTTTTAGGAAACACCACTTTACAAAAAGTCCAAGGGACTATCCAGATTCTTTTCTACTCAATATTTATTTGCAGAGAGGATAGTGTAAAGTGGGCATTCACCCTCAGATACAGTGTAACAAGATTAGGACTTCTGGTCTGAATTACCAGGTAAGGCATAATTTACCATAATTTTGTTCACCTTTTATTTTCATACATTCCATTTTATTTCCTGTACCATAGGCAATAAAACCACCCGATGTGTTTCTCTTTGCTTAGAAAAATAATAGATTATTCCCTAGATGATTTAAAAAATCTTTTTATCTTAGAAATTAAATGGTGATTTTGGTACTGACTATATTCATTTAATCTGTAGTGATCTGTCATGTGAGACTTGTTTATAACTTACAAATGAAGAGTTATGGGCAGTTAAAGACATTTCTTTGGTTATATTCTTGAATATATATTAGAAGAGTTTATACATCTATTGCAGTTGTAGAGATCACCTAAATATAAAATAGTACCTTTTACTTTATACAGAATGAAGTCTGCTAGTATTCTGCAGTCAATACCACCATCTCTCATGGTTTTTTCACACTTAATATATTGACTCAATAAACAAAATGATTCACTTTCTTTAATTGAAATGTGAAGAAGAGTACCACATTCCTTTCTTCCACTCTTCATTGTCATACCAAAATGGGTGTGGCAGTTGTTACTAAGCCTCCGTTATGAAATTTCATGGGCAAAGGAAGGCATTCTATGTACTGTATTAGAGTGCTTACAATTCCACCATAGGTAGCTTTATTTAAAATTTGTAGCTTTGTATATAGTATATTTGCATATGCTGACTTTTTCAGTGCTAGACCTAGGTGTATGTGCATAGTCTAAGTTCTGTGTAACCTGTAGACAGGTTTATCAGTTTAGTGCTTCCTTTAAACATTTACTTGACACATCTAGGCATGTTACATGCAGAAAATAGATAATAACTTTATTTTCTTTTTTACTTTTTATTTCATTTTTTTAATGTTTATTTTGAGAGAGAGAGAAAGGGAGAGAGAGAAGCGATCAGAGGAGGGGCAGCAAGAGAGGGAGAGGAAGAATCCCAAGCAGGCTCTGCACCATCAGTGCAGAGCCCGACTTGGGGCTCGATCCCATGAACCGTGACACCATGACCTGAGCTGAAATCAAGAGTTGGCCACTTAGCCAACTGAGCCACCCAGGCACCCAGAAAATAGATAACTTTAAGTAACTTTTAAAATAACCATTAAATAACTTTTGAAGGGATTATTATGTGGTCTCAAAAACAATAGAACTGAGGAAAATTAAGATTGAATATAAGTTATGCACTTAAACAAGAAGAACAAGCATCTTTATAGTGGTGCCCATTCATTACATAGGTCTAAAATGTATTTCATCAAGGACGAGACCTTGGGAAAACTTGGGAAAATAAGGTAAAACCAACAGAACTTTTTCATTTGGCTGACTGATTACCTGTTTTTTTAGGCCTCTTTGCACCTCCACGTGCCTTCAGTGCAATCTGACGAGCTGCTTCACAGTAAACACTCCCACCCACTTGACTCAAATCAGACTTCAGATGTCCTCAGGTATAGCTCTTTTTACCATTAAAGGTTCTCCATTGCAACTTTGAAAGAGTATAATGTTGATCCTTATGTATTTTCCTCCTATTTGTCAATAATTTATAGTTGTGTACCCTTGGATCTCTAGATGAATTACATCATTCAGAATGAGTCCTTTTCTTTCTAGCATGTGTAATCTACTTTTGAGAATACTTTTTTTTGAAAATTAGTTTATCTTTAATTTCCCCAAGGACTCTCTCTTCCATACCTTCCACCATTTTTTAAAGTGGCTTTAAATCTTAGATGCCATAATTGGAAACTGCTTCCAAAATCTACAGTGTAAGTATATACAGGACTTAAAACAGTTTATTTACTTTTCAGGTTTGTTTTGGAACAGTACAATGCACTCTCCTGGCTAACCTGTGACCCTGCAATCCAGGACAGACGCTCCTGTCTCCCAATTCATTTTGTGGTGCTGAATCAGTTATATAACTTTATTATGAATATGCTGTGATCTTCATTGGATGGAACTGTGCAAGAAGAGAACAAGGAAAAAAGATATTTCACTGCAAGATTAAGTTTTAATTATCTTCTCAGTGAAAGTCATCTGTGATGGGGTCTAATTCTTATTACTTCAACAAATATTGTTTTGACTTGGGGGGAGGGGCTATAACCCTGCTATTTTTCATTGACTATACTGAACTCTTTAGGATGATGACTGATCATACAAAACGTATTATAACATTTTCGTAGCAAAATTAACCTTTTTTTTTTCCAGTCACAGTATTTGTGAAAAGTAATGAGCCATAGTACCCAGTCATGTTAAATGAATATTAAAAGCATGGAGAGGAAACATGAGGAACAATGAATTTCAACATATGGCTTCAGAACATCAAGATGTTCTTGTATTGGATTATAGTATCTAGTATTCAAAAATGCCTGCATCTCTTATTTATTGTAAGTTTTTAAATGTATAAATTGTCTTATATTTCTTAACCTCTTTTATAAAAATTTTCCTAGAAGGTTTATACTGCCTTCTTGCTTTAAAGCAATTGGTCTAAAATATATGTAATCGTCTTAATTAAAAAGTTGCAGTAGGGTTGCTTTTAGAGTATTATTTTTTTGTAAGGGGGTGGGTGGGACAGTAAATTTGTATTGTCTCGATGTACAGTTTAATGGGGATAGAGGGGGAATAATGTCCATACCATTGTGTGTGGAGGATTTACAGCTAAGCTGTAGTTGCAGAGTACATGTACAGTAATGAAGTTCACTGTGTTTATAAATTGAAAAGGTACCGGGTCTTACAGCATTTTATATATCACACCTTTACAGAATAACATGATGGCAATATACAAGTGATATTGTTGGGTGGTTTAACTTAGAATAAAATGAGAATTCTTCAGTTATATTTTGTACTATGGTTTAGGGCTATGACTAATATTTCAGGCCATTTCCAGTGAAAGAAACTTAGTTTTACAAGAAAAACATTTGCTACTGAATGCTTAAACTAATTTTGGTGTTTAATGTTACATGCTTAAATGTTTTTTTCAGTTTTGACAGTGGCACATCTAGGCATGGGAATATTAATTATGAAAATTATCTTCAGGATCTGCTATAAGGTTGAAATTTAGCCCAGCTCTAGGCATTTTACAAATTATTTTAAGAACAGTCACTCTGATTGTTTGACTTTTTTTTGTTTTTTAAATTAAAGATTGGGAATGTATGTGAGAGTATGCATATGTATGGATGTGTGTGTGCAATCAAACTGTGGTGTAAATAGATTTCTCAGTGAATTCTGGTATTCAGACTCTATTCCACTAGTTAAAGAACCATTTTCTAAACTTAACCTGTTTCCTTTTGCCTTTTTTATTTATTTAATTTTCTTGGTTTGGAGATGGCAGTCCCAAACACCAGAGTCTGTACTTTTCTATAACACAGCTCAGATTAAGGCAGGGCATATGCCAAGGAGGATCTCACCTCCCTAAAGAAGGGACTTGAATTTTAGGGACTTTAATTCACCCCTTCCTTCAATACAGCTTTCCCCCTTCTTGTTTGCACATGCCAAGATAAATGCTTTTATGCAGGCTTTACCCCTTTAAAAAGTTGGTTTCTACAGTGCTGCTCACAAGAGAGTCCAAGTTAGCTTCCTGCCTGTGTTGCTGACTTGAATTCACAGTCACCAAGTCTACCTATCTTTCTTGGAAGCAGTCTAGAAAAATTCTGAATTTGTACATTCAGTAATTCTCCACAAGGACAAAATCAGTTGTATTTACAAAACTGTAATTCGGTGTGTTTTGTTTTGTTTTTACTGAAACTTGTTTTGTAAATACTATATGCTTAGCTTAAATATCACTTTCTTACAAACAATATAACTTCTTCAAATTGTGTATATTAAAACATTAGCAAGTCTTGTTTTTTCTATAAAAAACACACAACTGGTGACAAAGGTTTTCAATCACTTCTTCAAAATTATAATGCAATTCCAAGGGTCAGCATTTTTGAAATTAGAATTTAAAGATCACATCTCTGCATTCATTTTTAAATTATGCTAGCACACTACAGATTATGTTGGCATGTTTTGTTCTATACTTAAAAAAACTTGTCTGAAATTTGAGGGGAAAAAAGATGCTTATTTGGAATATCTATAAAAAGTATCCTCTTTTTTTTTTTTTTTTATAAACTTAGCTCAGTAGTGACTTTTAAAAATAAAAGCTATATTCTCAGTTGTTTAATATCACTAGCTTGTAGTGAACACACCTCAGTTTGAGGATAGATTTTTAAAAAATTATTCCCTGACAGTTTCTTTTATATGGAGCCATAAAGAAAGGAACCCAGTATACAATTCCTTTTTATCTGGGAACAGGGAGTAGTTCCCAAATATATAAGATTTACTGGTAAGATTTTTTTCTTCCCTTCATATTTAAGTTCACACTTAAATAGAAAATTATTAAATATCCATTAGAAAAGGTCAAGAGACTTATTTCAAAAAGTTAAGCCTTTTATGCAGGATGATGGATCTGACTTACTACCATACTGTCACAGACAAGTATGGGTAGTTTTTTGTTTGTTTGTTTGTTTGTTTAAATGGTAAGCAAAATAATATATACTTTATACCAGTTGATCACCAACACATTGACTTCTTTGTTACAGTGCTAATGTCTGTTTTTTGTGCAGTTATCCATTACAAAGCAGGGTGGAAGTACAGTATTTTGGCATTTAAAAAGATTAGTTATATAATGTCTGCTTCCAGCCAGTGAGAAACATCTAGCCATACTTTCTTATGCAAGCCATTCAGTTATCAGGACTGTGAATTAACACTGTATGAATAAATTTCTGTACACCTTATTGTTTGGCCAGAAGGCCACCAAGTGTACTTATATGTAATCCTTAAATTTTAAAGTAGCTGTAATTTTTAAATCTTTCTAAACTTTTCTTAAACCACTAAAATTAAGCTCTTACTACTTAGTCAATTATCCTCAGCTGTATTCGTACTCAATTGTCAGTATGGCACAGATTACTGTATTAAAATATTCTCCTTTCGTCTTCATATTTACCTTCTGAGGTAATTTTTTAACTTAATGTGTTACTACAAAGATTTGCAGATCTTTAATCAAGCACTATGTTAATACTGTAATATTCAAAATACTATGTTGCGTTATTTAAAATGTTCAAATTGAATACATTAAAAGGAAGTTTTTAAATGCTGTTGCATCATATAATTTGCTACTCATCCACTATGGCATCGCATACCAGTCTATTAATACATTTAATGTTGCATGAGTAATGTTTTGGTCTGGGTTTCCTCTTAAGATTTTAGTTTGTCTAAATTAAAGAAAAATGTTTTTGACATACGTTTTTTTTGGTCCCTCACCCCCTCCTCCCCCACTCCCAATCAGCTGGAAATCTTAACCTTTAGGTTTTTCTTGGTGTTTTAATGGGCCCAGAACTGTGGTTTAGATTTTCATATATATGTTTTCTCTTTTGTGGAGTATTAATTAAAAAACTGGATTTGGGACCTAAGATACTCCTCAGGTTGATGTATTCATGAAGTTTTAAAATAGTTTTAGTTTTCAAAGTAAACTGGATTTGTGGACCTTAAAGTTACTGAGTTTAAACTACAAATTGTAACGTCATTACTGGACATGTCAGCATCAACTCTCTCAAATAGCTTGGTCACTTTATGAAGGGGCGTTTTAAAGTTGTTGTTTAGCAGTGACATTTAATATGGTCCAATTGCTTTTTTTTTTTTTTTTTTTAATGTGACAAAAAAAGAATAAGGAACAAACACTATTGCTGCCGAATGCCATAACACTGAGTTGTACAAATTGTGATTGAGGAAATGAAAAGGTTTATACTTTTTAAAAAAAACAAAAAACAAAAAACAAAACTTCAAATGGAATAAATTATTCATGAAGCCTTCATTGTGGTGTCTCATTTTGTTAAAAATATTTCCATCTTTTTTTTTTTTTTTTAATTTTTTTTTTCAACGTTTATTATTTATTTTTGGGACAGAGAGAGAGCATGAACGGGGGAGGAGCAGAGAGAGAGGGAGACACAGAATCGGAAACAGGCTCCAGGCTCTGAGCCATCAGCCCAGAGCCTGACGCGGGGCTCGAACTCACAGACCCCGAGATCGTGACCTGGCTGAAGTCGGACGCTTAACCGACTGCGCCACCCAGGCGCCCCAAAAATATTTCCATCTTAAACTTAAGTAAAAATTAGTGGTATTTTTTGTTGTAAGTCGAAAAGGGTAACCTAAAAATTGTACTTTTAATATCTCCATCTGAAGTATTTTATTAAAATTTTTCTAACCATATTAGTGATTAATATATAGGAAAGTTATATGTGTACATACATACTCCTTTTAGGCTCATCAGTTTGGTATCCTTTTTCTAGTCCAAAGCTACCTTCAGATATTTAAAGCTTAGCTCAGGCCTACTTTTTTGATCACATAAATGTTTTTGAAACATAAAGTCTTCAGATATGAACACTCCATTAAAATATTGTATGAGCAGCCATTTTAAATATTTTTGTCCAAACTTAAACTGAGAAGGACAAACCCCAAAATTGTGTCCATTTTGAAATAGTGTTTGCCAGCAAAATTTAAAAAATAATCCTTTAAAAGGAGGTATATGGTGTTGGAACTTCTACCTTCTTAAGTTATTCTCTGTCTCACAGTTTGTATTACCTGTGATTTTTTTTTTTTTTTTTTTTTATCTTGTTAGTCTAAAACCCTTTATGGCTGCTTCTTGCTCTAAATATCTAAAGTCTTAACATGGTCTGTCCCCTGCCTTCCCCACAAGAATCAAGATGGGCTTTTTCCTGTGTTTTCCTCCTTGCCTCTTAGGCCATTTGAATTCTTTGAAAGCCCCATGGTTATTTTTGCCTTAACTTTCCACATACAACCTTGCCTCAGACTAGGTCCCCTAGTAATATACTTTTTTAAAGTTTATTATCCTGAGAGAGCGCAAGTAGGGGAGGGGCAGAGAGAGAGAGAGAATCCCAAGCAGCCTCTGCACTGTCAGCACAGAGCCCGAGGGGGTCAAACTCACCAACCATGAGGTCATGACCCGAGCTGAAATCAGTAGTCACACTTAACCAACTGAACCACCCAGGTGCCCCCCTAGTATTTTACTTATATTGTAATAATCTGTATGGAGTCTTCACAGTGTTTTTTGCAGTTTGTATGAATGTTTGATCCTACTAAATGACCTCATGAAGGCAGAAACTGGGTCTGTTTTGCTTACTAATGCATCTAGAATCCAGCACAACATCTAGCACATTCATAGGGCACTGAAATATTTGAATAGACTTCTTGTGATAAATGCCTCAAACTATAGTACTTAGTTGAAGTGTGAGTTCTGCAAAAATTCAAATGAAACTGTACAATCTAATTACTTGGGACTATTTTCACATTAGAAACAATCACTAGATGAGTATTCTTGTGCTCTCAGATTTGCCACCTTTTAGCTGGTGACTTCAGACAAAACTTTGAACCTCTTGAGGTCTCAATTTGTTCATTTGTATATGAACACAATAGTAACCACTCCTTCCTAATGTTAGCTTTGTGAACCTCAAAGGATTACATAAAACATAGAAATTTGTAAAATACAAATGTGAGGGATGATTAATACAATACCTATGTTCTCTAGAAGAGTTGTGATTTAAGACCTGCCAGACCAAAAAAAAATGCTTACAACAAAAGGACTCATTTATTTTTAATGTTTATTTTTGAAAGAGTGAGGGATGAGGGGCAGTGATAGAGGGGGACAGAGGATCTGAAGCGGGCTCTGTGCTGACAGCAGAGTGTCCAATGCAGGGCTTGAACTCCCAAACCATGAGATCTTGACCTGAGGTGAAGTCAGACGCTTAACTGACTTGAGCCACCCAGGTGCCCCAACAACAGGACTTTTAAAATATGTTTCTAGCAAGATCATCCATGGAAAAAAATGCAAAGAATCAAGTATTTAATACTTAATTTTTATCTCCCTTCTGTCCTAACCTACTCTGACTAAAAAGAAATCAGCTTGGGGGCGCCTGGGTGGCGCAGTCGGTTAAGCGTCCGACTTCAGCCAGGTCACGATCTCGCGGCCCGTGAGTTCGAGCCCCGCGTCAGGCTCTGGGCTGATGGCTCAGAGCCTGGAGCCTGTTTCTGATTCTGTGTCTCCCTCTCTCTCTGCCCCCTCCCGCATTCATGCTCTGTCTCTCTCTGTCCCAAAAATGAATAAACGTTGAAAAAAAATTAAAAAAAAAAAAAAGAAATCAGCTTGAAGGGTCTTTAAGCTCTAAAATGTAAAGTAACACATATGATGAAATAAAATCTGAGATACTTAACTGATTTAAAGCATTTAAAAGTGTCAGGTCCAAAGGAAATATATCCTCGGTACTAAAAGAACTTGTAGATAATGATTTCAGAGATGCTGTGGAAAACTGAAAGGTTCCAGAATAGTGAAAATGCACAACTTGCTCAGTTTTTAAATTTTTAAAAAGATGGGGTGCCTTGGAAGCTCAGCGTCTGTCTCTTGCTTTCAGCTCAGGTCATGATCTCAGGGTTAGCGAGTTCAAGCCCCAATCTGGGCTGTGCTGGACAGCAAGGAGCCTGCTTGGGATTCTCTCTCTGCCCCTGCCCTACCCATTCTCTCTCTCTTTTTCTCTCTCAAAAGTTATGTCCTAGAAACTACTAATAATTTATTTCACTTTATGAACAAGTTCATTAGAAACCAGCATAGTTCCACTAAAGCACTATTTAATAGACTGTTTACTATACACTAGTCATGAGATACACACCTTTGACTTTTAGCCATCAATCTGCTGAGAAACATACATGTGTATACATAATTAGTTCCATAAGCCCTCTAGAGTGATAAGAACAACAATGTAGTGCATATACAAGAAGGAATAGCTGAAATCAATCTACATTTTATTTTGACAGCATTAATAAACAGATCATGGAAATGGATATTCAGGTTATTTAATAAGGTTTCATGGTATTGTTACACTTAAATCATTAATTCAACAAACCAGTATTAAGTACCATACTTTAGTTCCTGCCCTCCAAGTACTTACTTTGGAAAGGTAGGAGAAACAAATTTTAACAATGTAGTACAGTATGTGACGTGCTATGATGGAACGAAGTAAAGGGAGCCTTGACAATATTGAAGAGGGATACTCTAAGAGGTGGTTTGTCTGGGAAAGATTTCTTAGCAAGGGAACACAGGAAGTGAGACTTAAAGGATACATAGGAGATACTACATAAAGAGAATAAAGGAATTTCAGACCGAAGGAACAGTGGGAGAGAAGGTCCATGAATAGCATGAAGGATTTGGGAAACAGCAGTTCCAACAGACTAAAACAGAGGCACTATGGTGGGATAATGCAGGAATCCAAACCAGAGCTAAGAATTCAGACTGTGAAAAACTGTCTTTTGAGTGCCACCTTAAGGAAAATGAACTTTATCCCAAAGCAGGGAAGTGTTTCAACAGTTGGGATGATTCATAATTAATTGAACAATCATACCAAAAAAGGCTTGTTGATGGAGCTGTATCAACCTGAAGGGATGTCTCTAACGTACTATAGAATCTTGGCTGGACCCAATTCCATTCAATATTTTACCCATAAAATTAATGAAGAGATGATCTGCTTTGCAGATAGCCAGTGTAAAAGAAGAGTCCAAAAGATCTTGACAGGGTGAAACAATGGAAGAAATTTTGGGATTTCAAGATAAAATAGGACACTGTTGAGGATAATTATAAAAAGAGTTCCATACTGAGAACATTTGAGTTAGATGGCTCCTGGGATCCTTACTTTGGAATTTTACTTCCAAAATTCTATGAGTCAATTTCTAAAGAATATTGGTCTTCCTTTAAATACCTAGGTCTTCTAATTTCTTGAAGCTCATTTACTTGGCAATAATCTACATAAAAGCACCTAGTGTGCCTGAAACATAGTATTGTTTTTTCTTTCCGTTTGTTTCTCCTTTTCTTCCCTCAGTCTTACTGAAAAATAGTTAAGTAGAAAAGGATAAATCATAGTAAGCCAGTCAGAAGAGAATGTTTACTTCACTTAAGAAGGAGTGTTATTTTTTAACTTAAGTATAGGAACTACGCAACGTGTTTCATCAAATCTAAACACCAGTAATTGTAAGACACCATTATATGTACCACTAAAAAATTTAAAAGATCATCACTGATCTTAAGACACCACAATATCAGAGATGTTAAAATGTGAAAAAGTCACCATAGAGTTGATGAAATATGTCTTTATGTGGGACACCTCACTGACTCAGTTGGTGGAGCATGCAAGTCTTGAATTCGGGGTGGTAAGTTTGAGCTCCATATTGCATGTAGAGATTAGTTTAAAAAATAAAATCTTTTTTAAAAAAGAAATATCTTTGTGAGTAAAATGGTAATGAGCCTCAGTGCCACATTGGTCTTAAAGGGGGATTATTTTCTCAAACATTTCTTTCTCAAACGCAAAGTGTACACCATAATTACATAATATGCCCCTTTAGTAATCAAAGGTTTTGTGGTTTATAGGCAACTAAATGTTAGGGCTAATTTGTAGCATTATTTACTTTTCTATAAGTTCTTAATCTAATTAAGCATCTGAGCTGCAAAGTCTTTAAAAGTTGATTTTAGTATAGAGAAACCACCTCAGAAAAAGCAGATTTAAAACTCAAAAGTCCATCAGTAAATCTTTTTTCACTGAGTTCTGTATGGCTGTCAAAATGATTTCACTGGTGAACAATGTAGATCTCAAAGACTTTGACTAAGTGGATACGAGTGGAACAGGCAAGAGCCTAGGGTAACTTCCAGGTTTCTGGCTTGAGCAATTCTGGGTAGTGGTGATATTCACTGAGATAAGAATTGGAAGACAAGGAGAAGGGGACTTGGAAGAAGGTAAGTGTCAGCATTCATTACCATTACACACTAGCTATCTTATTTGAGCTGGGTGTGATCTGCTGTTAGATTGAGACGGATCTGTAAGTTGTTTCTTCATTAGTGATTACAGGATTGTAAGTAGAGCTGGAAGAAATTTTTTTAAAAAATTATTTTAGAGAGAAACAGAGCACTAGAAGGGGAGGGACAAAGAGAGAGGGAGACTGTAAAGATTGGGAGACACAGAATCTAAAGCAGGCTCCAGGCTCTGAGCTGTCAGCACAGAGCCTGATACAGGACTCGAACTCGACCTCATGAACTGAGAGATCATGACCTGAACCAAAGTCAGACACTTACCTGACTGAGCCACCCAGGCACACCTAGAGTTGGAGGAGATCTTAAAAATCACTTAGTTCACATCCCCTTTCTCCCATTATTTATCCCCCAAACCATGAATTCTCTTCATATTCCTCCTGTGAAAAGACCATCCAGGGAGATTAAATTGTTTAACCTCTGTCTCAGTCTCAATTTCCCCACAATTATAAAATATAGACTGTTCCCTACCTCAGATAATTAAATCAGATAACAGATATAAAATACTAGTGCCTAGCAAGTGTTCAATAAATATCAGCTTAAAAATGACAATGTTGTACAATTTGTGACCGAATAGACTGTGAAATCAATTTTAGTGTGTAGTGACCAGCAATTAAAAATTTTTTTAATGATTTTCTTTTTAAGTAATCTCTACACCCAATGTAGGACTCGAACCTAACAAACCCGAGATCAAGAGTCATATGCTCCACCAACTGAGCCAGTCAGGTGCCCTGTGACCAGTAAGTTAAAGAAGTGAAATAGAACATATAATATGTAGTATGTGTTATTTCATAAAAACTTTGTTCCATTTAAATGTGGGCATATATGAGCATGTGTGTCCTGGGTCACAATGTGAAACTGTAGGTCAGGTGGATATAAGTTTGAGAAACAATGAAACACACATTAGTTCTCTTCTTCCTTTGTTGAAAGAAGAGAAAGTCTGAAAGCAGACTTTATTAGGAGATTAGTACTCTGTGAAAGCCTTGGAAACTATATAGTATGAGGCTGTATTTCTCTCTGTAAAATATTTTTGCTCCCAGCTTGTAGCACAGTATTTGGTAAGCAGGTGATACATGCACATTGCTTCAATCAGGAACTAGAAATAGTATGAAAATATACAGAGACTAGTTTTTAATCTTTTCTGCTTAGACTCCATTTGAAAATTTGTTGGAAGTTTTGGGTCCTCTTTCCAGAAGTGCCAAGCACACACAATTTTGCAGATTCCAGGGAATTCCTGAAACCCCATCCACCACTTTCTAAAGGTCTATGGACCTTGAGTTTTTTGTTCTGGTTTAAATCGAAGTATAGTTGACACACAATGGTACACTGGTTTCAGGTGTACACTATAGTGATTGGACAACTCTATGTTATACTCTAGGCTCACCATAAGTGTAGCTACCATCTATTACAATACCATTGACTATAGTCTCTATGTTGTAAGGGAGTCAGTTATTCATTCCATAACTAAAAGCCTGTACCTCCCACTTCCCTTCACCCATTTTGCCCATCCCCCAACCCCGGACCCGAAGGCATAGAAACCCGAAACTAAAATGTTTAACTTGTGACTATGAGGGTATGAGGTCAAGAGCGAAAGATCAGGAAAAGATTAATTTTTAAATTCGCCTATAAATCCTACGATTCCAGAGCTTAAGTGCTAGGGAGGCATAGGCAGGGACAGAAAAAAGGGTGCAGTCATTAGTGTTCCGGTCAAAGGATGGTGGAAACAACTTTAACGTTTCTTTCACATACGTTATGTCATTCAAGTGCCACAAAAATCCTGTGAAGATGAAACTGCAGGTCAGAGGGGCTTAAAGATTTAATCGGAAAGGATAAAAGTGATAGATTTTGGAAGAAGAAACCGAAAGCAACATTTTAAATCTTCGGGAATGCAGTTAAGCGGACGGGAAGGAAGAGGTGGGACCGCGCATGCGCACCGTTGCATCAGCGCGGACGTCTCTGGGTTTCCTTTGCAGACAGCCTTCCTCTCGTCCAGTACGGTGGCCGACGGGAGCCAGACGCTGGGGATGAATGAAGGTGCTGGGTGCAGGTTGAAACAGTCCCCTCCGCTTTCCCCTCCCTTCAGTGCGGTTTCTGCCTTTGTGCGGTGTCCCCATCCAGCCCTATCGCACTGCCGACCCCATTGGTCCCGGCGTCTGGGTTTTTGGTGCCTGTGTCGATTCAGGGCACAGCTGGGTTTGGCGAATGCGGATTTTCGCCTAGGCCCAACTTTGGGCCGCGCTCTCGATTTCTACCGTGTCCCGCCTCTAGGGCGCGGAATCGGTGTTGAGTCCCGGGAGGTTGGAGGGTAAATCTTGAGGTATGAAGCTTCCGTTTCTCAGGCCTCAGCTCGTTCTCCGGTCCACGTCGGTCACTGGCCTTACATTTCTCTGCCAGGGGGACTGGTTGGTTCTCGTTACGCTGAGGGCGAGACCTGTGAACACACACCGGTCTTGCTTGGCGCCACTGCTCCCTCAGCCCGCCCCTGTGTTAAAAGGCCAGCTCCTCTTGTTTAAAAACAAAGTAGCGTTTCTGCCCAGGACTCTGTTAACCCATGATTTTGCTAGTCTGATGGATTGGAGGGGATGGCTTTGGCCACCTGCTCCCTGCCTTTTTTTTTTTTTTTTTTTTTTTTTAAGCTTCTGATTAGTGAAGATAAGAGAAGTGCTCAAGTGGAACTCATCCTTCTCCCATAGCTAATTGTAGCTCCACAGCAATTTTTTACCAAGCAACCCAGGGGACATTAGGATAGTGTTACGGCCTTGAGGACGTTGAGTCTGGCATTGCTTCTACCTAGTGAGGAGATTTAGCAGTGCATTTATTGACTGGTGGAGGGTGGGAAAGAGAAGAGTAAGTTTTTTACATTTGTTGGATAGGCATAAGAAGCTAAAGAGATATGGACGAGGAACACATTCTTAACTATACTACTTTTATTTGCATTGCGGTGCTCAGATGATTGATGGAGTGGAGAAAGTCTTGGACTGCGATTTAATAGATGAGGGTTCAGCCTAGGATTTTGCTACTAGTAGTAATCATTATATGTCTGTTACCTAATCTCTCTGGGCTTCATATTTCTTCTTTGCAAAATAAGTATTAGAAGATCCCGAGGGCTGGAGGAAATGTTAATATACTCTGCTTTCTTTTTCATTTTCTAGGTGGGAGTAAAAACATAGGGAGCCTTCACATGTGCCTGAAACAGCCAACATAGAGGCATATTAAAGATAGACCACACTTCTTAGGGTTTTTAAAAAGAGGGGCATTCATACATGTAGGAGTTATACACCTACTTTCGTTTTTTTTTGTTGTTGTTGTTGTTGTTTTTTACCATTAGGATCAACAGTGATAATGGCTGAGTGTACAAGCCTTCAGTTTGTCAGCCCTTTTGCTTTTGAGGCAATGCAGAAAGTGGATGTTGTTCGGTTGGCATCTTTAAGTGATCCAGAATTGAGACTTCTTCTGCCCTGCTTGGTGCGAATGGCACTTTGTGCTCCTGCTGACCAGAGCCAGAGCTGGGCTCAAGATAAAAAACTCATCCTTCGTCTTCTCTCTGGAGTGGAAGCTGTCAACTCTATTGTTGCATTGTTGTCAGTGGACTTTCATGCTTTAGAACAGGATGCCAGCAAAGAACAGCAGCTTAGGTAATGTTGTGTTATATAATATGTGGACTGGGATTTACTCGGATTTGTTAAAGAAGAGGGAGTCAAATATTTTTTGGAGATTTTAGGACTTTTTATTGGATGCACTCCCCCAGAAAAGATTGAGAATCTAAACTTTGGAGAGCATTTTACTTAGTTCTTTTCTATTTATAGTTAAAATTCTAGAATTCCATATTCTAAAATGTTGTGTAGAGAATTTTGGCTACACATATTGTTGTATACATGCTAAACTGAATAGGCCAGTTGGTTTCAGCGGGAAGTGGGTAGGGTAAGTTCCCCTAAAAGTAGAAGTATTTACTGGGAGGCTTTTTAAGCTTATATTGATTTCCCCAAATTCTGGGCAGTTGTTTGGTCCTTCCCTGCTTATTGTGAATCCAAGAGTGAGCAACTGTTCATGTAAGTGGGTGTTAACTATTAGCTGGTGTCTTTATATAGGTTGTGAATTTTTGAAATAGGCAAACTAAATAGTATTTCAGAAGTATTATTTTCATGAAATGTATGAAAATAATTCATACATTCTTTTGTAGATTATTTCAACAAAAGATAATTTTATGCTATTTTTGTGCCAGTGTTCTCATAATTGTTGTACACATTTGTGCTTTATTAGGCATAAACTTGGAGGAGGCAGTGGAGAGAGCATCCTGGTATCACAGCTTCAGCATGGACTGACATTAGAGTTTGAACACAGTGATTCACCTCGTCGATTGCGTCTTGTGCTTAGTGAGCTGTTGGCAATTATGAACAAGGTGCATTTTTAAAAAAATTTTTTAGAGAGAGAGAGAAAGAGAGAGTAAGTAGGGGAAGGGAGCAGAGGGAGGGAGAGAGAAAGAGAATCTTAAGCAGGCTCCATGCTTAGCGTGGAGCCCAACACTGCCTGGATCCCATGACCCTGGGATCGTGACCTTAGCTGAAACGAAGAGTCAGATGCTCAACCCACAGAGCCACCCAGGAACTCCAAGAGGCATTTATTTTTTTTTTTTATTATTTTTTTTTTATTTTATTTTTTTTTAAATTTTTTTTTTTTTTCAACGTTTATTTATTTTTGGGACAGAGAGAGACAGAGCATGAACGGGGGAGGCGCAGAGAGAGAGGGAGACACAGAATCGGAAGCAGGCTCCAGGCTCTGAGCCATCAGCCCAGAGCCCGACGCGGGGCTCGAACTCACGGACCGCGAGATCGTGACCTGGCTGAAGTCGGACGCTTAACCGACTGCGCCACCCAGGCGCCCCAAGAGGCATTTATTTTAATCACACCTCAAACTATGCATGATTTGATGTCTACACATAAAAAGTAGAAAACAAGCAAGAAGGCAGGCAGGTTGTATACTCTTCTACACATATTTCTTTTTTTTTTTTTTTAACGTTTTATTTATTTTTGAGACAGGGAGAGACAGAGCATGAACAGGGGAGGGTCAGGGAGAGAGAGAGACACAGAATCTGAAACAGGCTTCAGGCTCTGAGCTGTCAGCACAGAGCCCGACAAGGGGCTCGAACTCATGGACCGCAAGATCATGACCTGAGCCGAAGTCGGCCGCTTAACTGACTGAGCCACCCAGGCGCCCCTCTTCTACACATATTTCTATTTGTTTTGTGTTTTCCTTTGAAAGGCTTAAAGGGGTATATATTAATATATATATAAATAATATAATAATTATATAATAATTAAATATAATGTATATAATATATAATTATATATAATGTATAATTATATTATTATATAAGTAATATAATAATATACAAATAAATAAACTTATGGATATATATATAAAATATTTAAGTTTATTTACTTATTTTGGGGTGGCAGAGAGAGAGGGAGAGAGAATTCCAAGCAGGATCTGTGATGTCAGAACAGAGCCCAAGGTGGGGCTTGAGACTATGACCTGAGCCAAAATCAAGAGTCAGATGCTTAACTGACTGAGCCACCCAGGCTCCCTAAAAGTCTTAAAAAGATATTAAATGCCTACCTTAAAGGCTTTCTTTCTCTAACTACTATTTTTTCTCATTTATACCTATGATGAATTTTCTATTCTAGGGTTTTTTTTCTGTATGGATTCCATATAATGCCTTTTTGATATTTAGAAGGGTACGTAGCTCAAGACTTGTACAAATTACCAAATTTGATAATACCTTTATAGGATGTAATTTCCCTCATAAAATATTATACAGCATAAATAGAAAATATATGTGATTTCTTTTTTTTTTTTTAAATAGGAAATTTATTGTCAAATGGGTTTCCATACAACACGCAGTGCTCATCCCAACAGGTGCCCTCCTCAGTGCCCTTCACCCACTTTCCCCTCCCTCCCACCCCCATCAACCCTCAGTTTATTCTCAGTTTGTAAGAGTCTCTTATGGTTTGGCTCCCTCCCTCTCTAACATTTTTTTTTTCCTTCCCCTCCACCATGGTCTTCTGTTAAGTTTCTCAGGATCCACATAAGAGTGAAAACATATGGTATCTTTCTTTCTCTGATTTATTTCACTTAGCATAACATGCTCCAGTTCCATCCATGTTGCTACAAAAGCCATATTTCATTCTTTCTCATTGCCAAGTAGTATTCCATTGTGTATATAAACCACAATTTCTTTATCCATTCATCAGTTGATGGACATTTAGGCTCTTTCCATAATTTGGCTATTTCAACAGGATCTTTATATTAAGATGGCTCATATCTTTAAGCCCAGAGTTTCAGAGGCAAAAGTTCTTTACTGTTAGAATTTCAAGGTCAATTTGTTTATAATAAAGTTTAGTTTTGGGGTGCCTAGGTGGCTTAGTCAGTTAAGCATCTGATGCTTGATTTTGGCTCGGGTCATGACCTCACGGTTCCTGAGACTGAGCCCTGTGTAGGGCTCTGCACTGACAGCTTGGAGCCTGCTTATGATTCTCTCTTCCCCGCCTCTCTCTGCCCCTCTCTCACTTCTGTGCACATGTATGTGCATACTCTCTCTCTGTCAAAAAAAAAAAAAACTTAAAAAAACTTTTTTCTGGGGCTCCTGGATGGCTCAGTCAGTTAAGTGTCTGACTTTGGCTCAGGTCATGATTGTGCAGTTCGTGAGTTCAAGCCCCATGTTGGGCTCTGTGCTGACAGCTCAGAGCCTGGAGCCTGCTTCGAATTCTGTGTCTCCCTCTCTACCCCTCCCCTGCTTGCTCTCTCTCTCTCAAAAATAAATAAACTTAAACAAATTTAAAAAAAAATTTTTTTTTCTAAAAAAATGTTTAGTTTTATACATTGTGGACCCAAACCCTCTAAATTCTATTTCCAGAGAAAATACTGGTGGTGGTGGGTGGTACAGTTAGTCAGTTTTGGATAGTGTTTAAGATATGTTAGAAAAAAAAAAAGAAAAAAAAAAGAGATATGTTAGAAATCTTTATTTTTTTATTTTTAAAAATTTATTTGTTTTTTTAAATTCCAGTATATGTTAGAAATTTTTTAAAAAATGTTTTTTCTATTACAAACAATTATTTCTTTCTACTCTCTTCTATACTAATAGTCTTAATTTTTTTTTAATTTTTTTTTTTTTAAGTTTACTTTTGAGAGAGGGGGGAGGGGTAGAGAAAGAGGGAGACACAGAATCCAAAGCAGGCTCCCTGCTCTAAGTTGTCGTCACAGAGCCCGATGCGGGGCTCAAACTCACAAAACTGGAGATCATGACCTGAGCTGAAGTCGGATGCTTAATTGACTGAGCCACCCAGGTGCCCCTAATAGTCTTAATTCAATCAATATTTTCCCTACATCTTTTTCTTAATACCTAACTTGATGGCTCTAGTAAAATAAGTGATCTTTGTCCTCTGGGAGGTTTCCAGTTTTTCAGTTCAGAACTCTGTAGCAAAATGGAAAGTGTGATGAAACTGCTGTAGGATATTTTTTAAAAAGTTGGGTACTTCTGTTGACCTACATTTTTATTTTTTGGTTTTCCTGCAGTTCATTTGGAATTGTTTATATTGTTTATATTTGTTATACTGCTTTAAGTTTACTGTTTTTTGCCTTTTATTGAGCTACAACTTTTGTAGGTGGCATTCCTAGTTCATTTGTTTGGCTTGTCTTTAATTCCAGATGTTTCCAAATATTTATATAGAAATAAATTATTGAGACCCAGATTGCCATGTCTGAATAATAATTAATGTGACTAATTGTGATTACATTCGATCAAATTTATCCAATACTGCATATTCTGCTGCGAGTATATTAATGACATATTAAGAGACATGATCTGTAAGCTCAACAGATAATTATAAAAATAGTGAGGGCTTATCTGAAATTAATAGAGTTCATCATTTCTTTTATTTGTTTTTCTTTTTTAAGGTGTCTGAGTCCAGTGGAGAATTTTTTTTTAAGTCATCTGAGCTATTTGAGAGTCCAGTCTATTTGGAGGAAGCTGCAGATGTACTTTGTATTTTACAAGCAGGTAATGACTGCTAAGATACATTACAAATATAGTTTCTTGTTATATGATACTGTGTAACTTCTTAACTTTGAATATTGTGTTATTTTACATATTTTATGAAAATATACCTTAAAAATGGCTAATAATAGGACAATGATTTAGTAAATTATATTATTTCCATAGTATGACATGTTATGCAGCCATTAACAGAGTGTATTTGAAGAAATTTAATGATTTTTGAAGATGGTCATAATATGTAAGTGAAAAAAGCAAAGGGTAAATTGATAAGTGGAATATAAAAAACTAAAAGTTAAGACAATGCCTGTGAGAGGATTAAAATATTTCAGTTTACTAATTTTGAATGGGATTAAAAAGGTGGAGGACATAAAAATGCAAAGATTTTCATGCAAGTAACTCTTGACCAACACTGCCGACTGTAGCAGTGGCATTGTTCTATATTGTGCTTTCTAATACAGTAGCCACTAGTCACATGTAGTTACGGTTTACTGGACATGTAGCCAGTGTAACTGAGCTATTTTTAATTTTATTTAATTTTAATTAATTTAAGCTTATTTATCCATTTATTTGTTTTTGTAAAAGGTTTTATTTTTAAGTACTCTCTCTACCCATTGTGGGCCTCGAATTTACAACCCTGAGATCCAGAGTCTTGTGCTCTATGGACTGCACCAGCCAGGTGCACCAATTAATTTAAATTTACATAGCCACATGTGGCTGGACAGTTTGTTCTGGACTATGAAAAGAAAGTACCTTAATTTATTGCTTTTTTCCCCCTAAAGTTATTGCTCTTTTTTTTTTTTTTTTTTTAATGTTTATTTATTTTTGAAGGAGAGAGAGACAGTGTGAGTGGTGGAGGGGCAGAGAGAGAGGGAGACACAGAATCTGAAGCAGGCTCCAGGCTGGGAGCTGTCAGCACAGAGCCCACTGCAGGGCTCGAACTCATGAACTGTGAGATCATGATCTGAGCCAAAGTCAGACGCTCAACCAACTGAGCAACTGAGGCGCCCCTAAATTTATTGCTCTTAAATGATGTTTGTGAAATATCACTCCTTAGTAACATTGATTTTGTTTTCTTGTAGAGCTCCCTTCTCTGCTTCCTATAGTGGATGTAGCTGAAGCTTTGCTACATGTTAGAAATGGTGCTTGGTTCTTATGTCTGTTGGTGGCCAATGTTCCTGATAGTTTTAATGAAGGTAAAACATAATTTTAAAATAGGATATTGAAGAGATTTGCTGGTGTAGGTTCAAGACCTATTTTTTGTGCTACAAAGACATATTTATGGGCTTTCATTTGAGATTTTATCTCTGGAAAGTTTATTAGTGAGTATTCATTGTAGAAGTATTGGGTTTAGAAAATTTCAAAATTGTTTTGAGATTATCAATTTAAATATGGTAAGTATGCAATAGGGGTGCCTGGGTGGCTCAGTTGGTTAAACATCCAGCTCTTGGTTTCAGCTCAGGTCATGATCTCACGGTTTTGTATTTGAGCCCTGCATTGGGCTCTGTGTTGACAGTATGGTGCCTGCTCGGGATTCTCTTTCTCCCCCTCTCTCTCTGCCCCTCCCTCATTCACAATGTCTCTGTCTCTCTTGAAATAAACTTAAAAAAAAGAATGCAACCCCCCAATTTTTTTTTTGCCCTTAGTCACCAGTGCAATAATAGGATAGTAAAAAATACTAAAGAACTAGAAGATATAGTCCGATGCTTATGGAGCAATGGGAAGAAGACTTGTCTGTGAATTAGCCAGAATACAATACAAGGCATAAGTAATCAGAAATAGCAGCAATCAAACCCTTTGGTTTTTAGCCTTATTGTTGTCAATTTACAAAAAGGATAGAGTCAAAACTGAGAAAATCAACTAAAATTTTCACCTCTGTTTCAAACTACTACTGATTGAACATTGTTGTTTGGATCTGTGTGATATTGAAATAAAAACATTCATTGAGCAAGGTTGTGAATTGGGAGCCAAAGAGGAAAAAGCACTGGATCTGGCGGTTGTAATTTCTAGTTTTGTCACTCACTTTTTGTGTATCTCCATCAAGATACTTCCATTCTATAAAATGAGATATTAATAATAACATTTCCCTTACATTTTTTTTTTAATGTTTGTTTATTTTTGAGAGAGAGAGAGAGACACAAGCAGGGGAGGGGCAGAGAGAGAGGGGGACTGAGGATCCAAAGCCGGCCCTGCACTGACAGCAGGGAGCCTGATGCAGGATGAGATCATGATCTGAGCCAAAGTCAGATGCTTAAGTGACTGAGCCATCCAGGTACCCCTCTCTTACATTTCTAAGAGATTTATTGAATATATCATAAGGTATGTAAAAGTTCTTTGTAAAAACTGTCTTATTGTTGATTTTCTGTCTACATTGTCTATCAGTTACTAAGAGAGGAATGTTGACATCTCCAAACATAATTGTGGATTTGTCTATGTCTACTTTCATCTTGTTTTTGCTTCACTAATTTTTAAAAAATATTTTATTTTATTTTTTACTTTGAGAGAGAGAAAGTGTGCGCGTGCAGGCTGGGGAGGAAGAGAGAGAGAGAGAGAGAGAATCTTTTTTCTTTTTTTTAGAGAGAGAGGGTATAAGTGAGTGAGGGGCAGAGAGAGAGAGAATCCCAGGAAGGGCAGAGGCAGAGAGAGAGGTGGGTCTCACCCAAAGCAGGTCTTGTGTTCCCCTGAAGCGGGGCTCCAGCTCACCTGAAGTGGGGCATGAGCTTACCCGATGTGGGACTTGAACTCATGAACTGTGAGATCATGACCTGAGCTGAAGTCAGATGCTTAAAGACTGAGCCACCCAGGTTCCCGGGAGAGAAAGAATCTTTAAAAAAAAAATTTTTTTTTAATGTTTATTCATTTTTGAGAGACAGAGCATGAGCTAGGAAGGGGCAGAGAGAGAGGGAGACACAGAATCCAAAGCAGGCTCCAGGCTCTGAGCCATCAGAACACAGCCCGATGCGGGGCTCGAACCTGTGAACTGCAAGATCATGACCTAAGCCAAAGTCAGACGCTCAACCAACCGAGCCACCCAGGCACCCCCCGGGAGAGAAAGAATCTTAAGCAGACTCCACACTCAGCGCAGAGCCTGGTGAGGGGCTCAATCTCACCACCCTGGAATCATGATCTGAGATGACATCAAGAATTGGATGCTCAACCAACTGAGCCACCCAGAAGCCCTGCTTCATTAATTCTGAAGCTATGATTGGGTCCATGTACATTTAGGATTGTTATATCATTATGATGAATTAAGCCTTTTTCATTATAAAATATTCTTCTTTATCCTTGGTAATATACCTTCTTTTGAAGTGTACTTCATTAATACAGTCATAGCAGCTTACAGTTAGTGTTTGTATGGTATATATCCATCTTTAAAAAAATCTGTATCTTGGGGCACCTGGGTGGCTCAGTCGGTTAAGCGTCCGACTTCCGCTCAGGTCATGATCTCGTGGTTTGTGAGTTTGAGCCCCACCTCAGGCTCTGTGCTGACAGCTCAGAGCCTGGAACCTACTTCGGATTCTGTGTCTCCTTCTCTCTCTGCCCCTTCCTCACTTGTGCTCTGTCTCCCTTTGTCTATCAAAAATAAATAAATGTATAAAAAAAATTAAAAAAAAATCTGTATCTTTAAGGTGGGTTTCTTATAGACAAGTATAGTTGAATCTTGTTTTTTAAAAAAAGTTAGTTGCAGTCTCTGCTTTTGGAGTATTTAGACCATTTATGTAGATCATTCAATGTGATTATTGTGGTAGTTAGATTTAAGTGTATCATCTTGTTATTTGCTTCCTTTTTCTTCTTTTCCTTTCTTCATTTGGATTGAAATTTTTTAGGATTCCATTTAATCTCAACTACTGTCATATTAGCTTTATGTCTTTGCTTAATTATTTTCTTGGCATTTACATTTCTTTATTGTTGGGTTTAAATTTTTTTTTAATACTTATTTATTTTTGAGAGAGACAGAGAGAGACAGAGTGTGAACAGGGCAGGAGCAGAGAGAGAGGGAGACACGGAACCCGAAGCAGGCTCTAGGCTCTGAGCTGTCAGCACAGAGCCTGACGTGGGGCTCGAACCCACGAACTGTGAGATCATGACCTGAGTTGAAGTTGGATGCTTAACCAACTGAGCCACCCAGGTGCCCCTCCCCTTCTTTTAGCTCTTTAAAGATGTTGTTATATTGTCTGTGGTAGTTTTGATTTCTCTTGCTCTGTATATGTTTCTGTTTTCCTCTGGCTGCTTTTATTTGTCTTTTCTTTGTGGCTGCTTTTAAGATTTTCTCTTTTCCACTGGTTTTCAGAAATTTGCTTATGATGGATCTCAATATTATTTCTTTGTGTTTATCCTGCTTGAAGTTTATTGAACTTCTGGTTTTATAGTTTTTATCAAATTCAGAAAAATTTCTTCAAATATATTTTTGTTTTCCATTCAGTTTTTCTTTCTGAGACCCTAATTATATTTGACTACTTGGTATTGCACCACAGGTCACTGTTCATTTTGTCTCTTTTCACTCTTTGCTTTATTTTGACCAGTTTCTTTTGCTATGCTTTCAAATTCCCTGATGATTTTCTTCTATAGTGTCTATTCCGCATAAATGATTAATTCAAAGACTGAAGAAATTCTTTTTAACATTCTACTTAAAAGCTTAAAGTAATAGAGGCTATTAAATGTTCAGTTTGTAGAGGTCTCATAAAAAATGGAGAACGACAAGATGAGGAAAGTCTTGGAGGAAGGCGCAGGACAGATGCCCTACGCTTCTTATGTAAAATGAATCCTTCTCAGGCCCTCAAGGTCCGAGGCATGGTGGTAAGAGATATTATTTTTATAAGACAGAAGCCTTTGTATTATGACCAGGAACTTTCCCAAGATGATTTGAGAATCTTGTAGAGATTTGGAATTACTTTCCTTTCTGGGTTTTTGTGTTTTGTGATATGTCCTCCTCTAAACTTTAAAAGCTTTAAAACATCTAAACACTGAAGTGTCCTGGCTCTTTTCCTTATGAGATTGAGTTCAGTTTGTTTTCTTTGCTGTGTTAGGTAGAAGAATGTCACTTGCCAGGCCTTGGAGTGGCTTTGACATTGGATCATACTAAAAATGAAGCTAGTGAAGATGGAGTGAGTGACTTGGTTTGTTTTGTTAGTGGTTTGCTTCTTGGAACAAATGCAAAAGTCCGGACTTGGTTTGGAACTTTTATCCGAAATGGACAACAGGTGAGATTAAAAATATTTATAGGCTAAAATTAGAACTACCCTACGACCCAGCAATTGCACTACTAGGCATTTATCCATGGGATACAGGTGTGCTGTTTCAAAGGGACACATGCACCCCCATGTTTATAGCAGCATTATCAACAATACCCAAGTATGGAAAGAGCCCAAATGTCCATCGATGGATGAATGGATAAAAAAAAAAATGTGGTGTATATGTGTATATATATATATATATATATATATATATATATATATATATTTGTGTGTGTGTGTATGCACACACACACACATATACATACAATGGAGTATTACTCGGCAATCAAAAAGAATGAAATCTTGCCATTTGCAACTACGTGGATGGAACTGGAGGGTATTATGCTAAGTGAAATTAGAGAAATTAGACAAAAATCATATGACTTCACTCATATGAGGACTTTAAGAGGCAAAACAAATGAACATAAGGGAAGGGAAACAAAAATAATATAAAAACAGGGAGGGGTACAAAACAGAAGAGACTCATAAATATGGAGAACAAACTGAGGGTTACTGGAGGGGTTGTGGGAGGGGGGATGGGCTAAATGGGTAAGGGGCACTAAGGAATCTACTCCTGAAATCATTGTTGCACTATATGCTAACTAATTTGGATGTAAATTTTAAAAAATAAAAAATAAAAAAATAATATTTATAGGCTAGGAATCAGGATATTTTGGCAACTAGTAAAAGAGGAAGAAACACTTTTAGAATGATGTCATTAGACCAGTGCTTCTCACACTTTTAGTCTTAGGACCTCCTGACATTTTAAATCACTGAAGGTACCAAAGGGCTTTTATTTATGTGCTTTTTATCTATTGATATTCATGATATTAGAAATAAAACTGAAGGTTATGAAATACTTACCTAATTCTTTAAAAATGGCAAAAATAACTTTTTAATAATAACCCTATTAAATATGAACATATTTTTAATGAAAAATAACCATATTAAAAAAAAAAGTGAGAAGTGTTGTATTGTTTTATATGTTTGCAAATCTCTTTAATGTCTGGCTGAGTTGAATATTTGGAAAACTGTGTTGTACGCTTGTGAGAAAATGAGGGTAGAAAAGGCAAATAATGTTTAAGGAGATATTTTTTACCTCTGGACTCTCTGAAAGAGTTTTGGGAATCTCTAGGGTTCTGGGACAGATCCATGAGAATAGGTCATCAAAATAAGTTGTTATTATAGTCTATAATTTTAATATGTATCTTTTTTTATTATGGTAAAATATACATGATATAAAATTTACTGTTTTAATCATTTTTAAGTGTATAGTTCTGTGGCATTAATTACATTCACAATATATTGCAACCATCACCACTCTTCATTTTCAGCACTTTTTCATCATCTCTAACAGAAACTCTGTACCCATTAAACAATAATTCCCTATTTCTCCTTTCTTTCAGCCCCTGATAACTTCTTTCTACTTTCTGCCTCTATGAATTTGACTATTCTAGGTACCTCATATAAGTGGAGTCACACAATATTTCTCTTTTTAGGTTTGGCTTGTTCTATGTTTTCAAGGTCCATGCATGTTGTAGCATGAATCAGCATTTCTTTTACAAGGCTGAATAATACTCCATTGTATGTATATACTACATTTTATTTTTTCATTCATCTATTGATGAATATATATTGTATTTGGCAACAGTTTTTAAGTTGCAAAATATTTCACTTTTTCAAAGAACATTTCATGGTAACTCTGAAAAGAATCCCTATGAAGGAATCTATGCAGACTGATTTTTATCTTGTTGATGTCAATGAATTAGACAGTAGCATATGTACTGCTTAGTCCTCCAGCCTATATATTTTTTAAGTTTATTTGTTGCTTTTGAGAGAGAGCGGGAAAGAGAGAATCCCAGGCAGGCTCCACACCATCATTGCAGAGTCCAGTGCAGGGTTCAAACTCACAAACTGTGAGATCATGACCAGAGCTGAAATTGAGTCAGATGCTTAAATGGCTAAGCCATCCAGGTGTTCCCACTAGCCTATTTTTTATGCTGCTGGCTCACCATACTTTTCTGTAGACAAGTTCTACTTTATTTCTAGCCCATTTGAGAACTAATTTTAAGCCTTGATTTCTAAGGGGAAGTTAACATTTACTGCACACCTTCTATATGCACTGTGTTAAGCACTTAGGTATGCTCATCTTGTTTGTGATTGTCCTTTATGTGCAGTAAATTTTTCTTATTTGAAGCTAATGTTATTAAAGCAGGTTTATCATATTTTACTTAGAACCATTTTAAAAATAATAACTGACATCTGCCTAGTTCTTTACAATTTAGAACTGCTTTCATATGTGTTACCTTTGTTCATTCTTTCATCTATTTAACAGATACTGTATGCTTGCTATATGTCAGGCACAATGTTAGGCCCTGCCAAGTAATAGATGACTAAGATGTTATCCCTGCCTCAAGAACTATGAGGGTGATAGACTTATAAACTCCTCATTACAACAGCCCTGGGAGTTAAATATTACTATTATTATTTTTTAGCATTTACTTATTTATTTTGAGAGAGAGAGAGAGAGAGCGCGAGCGCAAGCCAGGAGGACAGGGGCAGAGAGAGAGGGAGAGAGAGAATCCCAAGCAGCCTCCACAGTGTCACGCAGAGCCCAATGCCAACTGTGAGATCATGACCTAAGCCAAAATCGAGTTAGATACTCAACCTGAGCCACCCATGCACCCCAGGAGTTAAATATTATTAATATTCATTTCCTTGTCATTAAGGACATTGGAGTTCAGAGAGTTAAGTGTACATAGTTAATAGCAAAGCTTTGTTTAAACCCAAGATGTCCTGTCTCCAAAATGTGAGCACTTTCTACTGTATTACATATGACTCAGTTAGTCATTATGTATTTGAAAGTATTTAAATGACATTTTACAGTTCAAATTGTCATTAACTTAGTGTTTTCTGTATAGCCAATCTGGATTAGTGTGAATAGAGTGTTCTTCAAATGAATCGGTGAATTTTCAGTTTTTAATCAGTTGGTTAAAATGAGATTCTACAGTTACGACAGGCTCTTCAAAAGGGTCAATTTCAAGTGTTTAACTGGGGAGCTTTGTTTGAATGTCCTTTTGACTTGGTAAGTGCTCCATGCTCTATATTTTTTACAGAGAAAAAGAGAGACCAGTAGTTCTGTCCTTTGGCAAATGAGAAGGCAGCTTCTTCTGGAGTTGATGGGCATTCTTCCCACAGTAAGAAGTACCCGCATTGTGGAAGAAGCTGATGTGGAGATGGAGCCCAATGTGTCTGTGTATTCGGGGCTGAAAGAAGAGCATGTTGTGAAAGCCAGTGCACTCTTACGTCTGTACTGTGCTTTGATGGGGATCGCTGGACTCAAGTATTCAATAATTTGATATTTTACCTTTTTATTATTTTATTTTCTTGTTTTTAATTCCAAGAAAGCGAGCCAAAGGCCTTTTATTCAGAGGATTTGGGTTTTCTAATGGGCTTAGGTAGCAGGCTGGCTTATATCAAGAATGAAGTCCTTATATCAAAAACATTCCTAGGTGGGATGTATCCATCTATTTTTGTCAGATTGTAAATAGAATTATGTGAATATGGGAAGGGCCAGAGCAGTTTAAGAAATGTATGACTGGGGCGCCTGGGTGGTGCAGTCGGTTAAGCGTCCGACTTCAGCCAGGTCACGATCTCGCGGTCCGTGAGTTCGAGCCCCGCGTCGGGCTCTGGGCTGATGGCTCAGAGCCTGGAGCCTGTTTCCGATTCTGTGTCTCCCTCTCTCTCTGCCTCTCTCCCGTTCATGCTCTGTCTCTCTCTGTCCCAAAAATAAATAAACGTTGAAAAAAAAAAAAAAAGAAATGTATGACTTTAACACAGCTTGACATGACTATAGTGAATGATCTGTGAGTGATGCTTTACGTAGCCCATGTAGCTAGTTGAAGTAAATCTCTCCTGTGTTTCCTTTCACAACTGAAATCATAAATTATTTAAATTTGATGTATTGTGATTATATTTATTTATTTATTTTTAACATTTATTTATCTTTGAGAGACAGAAAGAGAGTATAAGCAGGGGAGGGGCAGATAGAGAGGGAGACACAGAATTCGAAGCAGGCTCCAGGCTCTGAGCTGTCAGCACAGAGCCCAATGCGGGGCTTGAATTCACTAACCACGAGATCATGACCTGAGCCGAAGTCAGATGCTTAACCGACTGAGCCACCCGGTGCCCCAATATGTTGTGATTGTTAAGCACAAGATTTCTTAGTTAGTCAATGCACTACATCCTTTTGAGTAATGTCCTCAATTGTTACATATACAGTCCTCACTTTGCATGTCTCTTGATAAGTCTGGATTTCACTTACCACACTTAGTGTTGGCTTAGTTAAATAACACTGCTGCCTCAACAACTAATGTATCAGTTACTATGATACATTAGCCAAATAATTGTATAAAGTACAAACTTTGCTGAGAGCTCTTCAAGCCCAAGTCATTATGTAAATAACAGATGTACATCATGATCAGTGACTAATCACATCATGTCATTTAAAGTTGTTGGCGACTGGTCACTGCCAATCTGTTATTCGGTTGGTGAACATACAACAAAATGCATAGTTGAACTGTCACCTTGTCTCTCAGTGACACCTTGCCTCGTGTTATTTGAGGAAAATAATTGAAAGAAGGAATCGGCCAAGAAAGATGAAAATGTAGCAAAGAAACAAAAGGTGGTAACACTGAAAGTGACATTTGAACAAAACATAAATAGAAGAAATAGCTGACTGTGAAGATGTTAACACTGCTGCCATTTGAGAAACACTAGATATGTATCCCGTGAACTTAGTAAAGGTGCCCTTGTCAACATGAATGAAGAAAGTCATTGTGGAAAAAGGATGAAGTCCCAGAGGAAGTGATGCTGGCAAAAATCTTCACCTTAAAGGATTTTTCATGACTGAACATAACAAAGAATAAAATGTTGGAATCAGATTCAAACTTAAAAAGGGCTATGACAATTCATCAAGGATTAAGAAAGAGGTTCACTCCACATTATGATATATAGAATGAAAAGAAGGCAAGGGCTATTCAAACTACTGACAAATTTTTTTTTACAAAGAAAACACTTTAATTCCCAGTGTTTGTAATATTTTCAATTACAGAGTGCTATGTAAATATTACTTAGCTATTTTTTCCATTTCCCTATGTATTATGACTAAGAGGAGGTTTTTAATGTTTTGACGTTTTATTATATATTTTTTACATTTTTTTTTTAAAGTTCATTTATTTTAGAGAGAAAATGTGAGTGAGAGTGAGCAGGGGAGGGGCAGAGAGAGAGAGAGAGGAAGAGAGAGAATCCCAAGCAGGCTCCACACTATCAGTGTGGAGTCCAATGCAGGGCCCGAACTCACAAACCATGAGATCATGACCTGAGCTGAAATCAAGAGTTGGATGCTTAACCGACTGAGCCTCCCAGGCACCCCTGAATGGTTATTTTTATGGTCCCATACTACTCTGCCAAGTGAGGATTGTGTGTATTTGTATCTGAGGAAAAGCACTGGTTGTAAGTGCAACAGTTTTGCTTTTAATGACTTAAGATATTAAAGACTTTATAAATATGAGGTATCTTTATAAAGATCAGAATTCATATCTGAAAAGTTAAACTGTTTGGGAAGTCCCTTCTTCTTCCTTCCTCTCTCAACTAAGAAGAGTAAAGCCTAATAATATATTCATTTTTTAGACCAACTGAGGAAGAAGCTGAGCAATTACTGCAGTTGATGACAAGCCGTCCTCCTGCTACACCGGCTGGGGTTCGCTTTGTTTCGCTTTCCTTTTGTATGCTACTGGCCTTTTCTACACTTGTCAGGTACTTTACTATATAGGTTGCTCTATTTTCTGAAGGTCTGATTTTGTTTGCCTATTAAAATGCATGTATAGCATTAATTAGGAGTGTACTAAAAAAATTGGTCTAGGGATGGACATTGGTATTATCTTTTAGTAAATGGTGTCAATAGTATCAATTGTATGCCAGTTAAAGAGTCATAATAGTTCTTCAACATTTGTTAAGGCAAATTCCCTTACTTCCTGTTTCCCCTTCCCTCAAGGCAACTTTCAGTTCTTTTAGTGGATTGTTTTGTTTTTTTACTTCCATATCTTTATTTATTTATTTTAAAAAAAAAATTTTTTTTTTCAACGTTTATTTATTTTTGGGACAGAGAGAGACAGAGCATGAATGGGGGAGGGGCAGAGAGAGAGGGAGACACAGAATCGGAAACAGGCTCTAGGCTCTGAGCCATCAGCCCAGAGCCCGACGCGGGGCTCGAACTCACAGACCGCGAGATCGTGACCTGGCTGAAGTCGGACGCTTAACCGACTGCGCCACCCAGGCGCCCCTACTTCCATATCTTTATTTATTTATTTATTTTTTTTTATATTTTAAAAAAAATTTTTTTTTTTTTTCAACGTTTATTTATTTTGGGGACAGAGAGAGACAGAGCATGAACGGGGGAGGGGCAGAGAGAGAGGGAGACACAGAATCGGAAACAGGCTCCAGGCTCCGAGCCATCAGCCCAGAGCCCGACGCGGGGCTCGAACTCGCAGACCGCGAGATCGTGACCTGGCTGAAGTCGGACGCTTAACCGACTGCGCCACCCAGGCGCCCCTACTTCCATATCTTTAAATACTGTGTTTGTATTTGCTATATTTTGATCTTGATTTTTCAATTTTAGGAATAATTGTTGATTTCCTACTGTGTATGAAAGATGAAGAATTAGTTCTCCTTTCTTCTTTTCCCCCTAGCACATCTATATGTCCTTCCCATCTTCCCATTCTCCTAGTACAGTTATATTGCAATTTTGCTTTGGCAAATACTTAGTTGTTCATATAATACTATTGGGAGCTCAACTATGTAATAGATGATTACTTTTCTTCTGCAAAACTTGCTTTTTGCATTAATAATTATCCTGTATTTTGTTTGTTTTCATTTGTTCTTTATTCTTTGTACTTACATTAATGGAACCTCATACTCTGCCAATCTTAACCTCCTCCCAAGATATTTCCCAAAGCATTTCCAAGAATACCTCCCAAGGTATTTCTTAAGGAAATCTCTCCTCCTAACTGGCTCCAGTCTGAACTGGTTACCTCTGCATCTGGTACACAGCTCTTATCCTGGAATTGCTCTTCATTATTATTTTCACAACTTGCTTCATGTCTCCTTTTTTGGATTTCCTGTTTCCTGCATCTCATATGTCCTTCTTTTAATTGTTTTCTCATTTTGCTTGTTTAGAATGGATATGTGGGAGGTCAGTTATTTTGAGACTGGGTATTTCTGACAATGTCTTTATTCTACTTTGGAACATGATTAAGTTTCATAGAGTTTAGAATTTGAAGCTGGAAGTAATTTCCCTTGAGAATTTTGAAAGTCTCATTCCATTGTCTTCTGACTTCCAGTGTTGCTGATGAGAAGTCTGATGACATTCTGATTCTTGTTTTTTGTGTAGCCTGTTTTTTTAAAAATATGGAAACATGGAGGATTAACTTTTTGTCCATAGAGTTTTGAAATTTTTTGGATGATAAGCCTTAGTGTGGGTCTGTTTTTGTCTGTTGTCGTAGATATTCAGTAAACTCTTTCAACCTGGGAACTCATGTCCTTTAATCTAGGAAATTTTCTTAAGCTAATTTGTTGGTAATGTTCCAAATGGCTTTTTTTTTTTCTGTCCAAAACCTTCTCTTACTTAGACATTGGATTTCCTGAAATGATTATCTTATTTTCTTATCCTTTCCTGTTTTCCTTATCTTTGTCTTGTTCTCCTTTTTTTAAAAAACAGCTTTATTGAAAGACCATTCACATACCATAAAATTCACCCATTTTAAAGTTTATGATTTAATAGATTTACGTGTATTTACAAAGTTGTACAACCATCACCACAATCCAAATTTTAGAACGTTTTTCTCACTCTGAAAAGATACTGTTCATTCTATCTTCTAAGATTTTTTTTTCAACTTTTAATCCTCTGTAGTTTTTGATATCTAAGAGTCTTGTTTGTTCTCTGGTTATTTCTTCTGTATAGTAGCTTCACAGTGGCATGCTTTCTCTGATACTAATCATAATGACTGAAGAGATTTTATTAGTACTGTTTCTTTTCTAAGTTTTTTTTTCCTGCTTTTTTTTGGTCTCTATTTTTCAAGTTAGAAAGTTTTTTCAAGGGTTTGATAAGTCTCTATTTTCTTCCTTCCTTCCTTTCTTCCTTCCTTCCTCCCTCCCTCCCTCCCTCCCTCCCTCCCTCCCTCCCTCTCTCCCTCCCTCTCTCTCCCTTCCTTCCTTCCTTCCTTCCTTCCTTCCTTTTTCTTTCTTTCTTTCTTTCTTTCTTTCTTTCTTTCTTTCTTTCTTTCTTTCTTTTCTTTCATTCATTCATTCATTCATTCATTCTTTTGTGGGCTCCATGCCCAGCATGGGGCTTGAACTCACAACCCAGATCAAGAGTCACATGCTCTAATGACTGAGCCAGCCAGGCGCCCCAGGGGCTTGATAATTCTTGATTGTTTATATTTAAATATAAATATAAGTAGGAAAATAAGTAAATAAATAAATAAATATAAGTAGGAAACTGATAAGCAGATTAGAATCTTTTAATGTATAGGTAGCTCTTTGGGAAACTTATCAGATTCTTAGAGGAGACTTTTGTCTTGTGTAGAGAGTAAAGGCCTGACAAGAAACCCATAAGCAAAGTTAAAAAATGAGGGTTAGGGAACTAAGCTTGTAGTTTAATCATTCACTTAATTCTCCTACATTTTGAATGGTGCTTCAGATATCCCTGGTTGTCCCTTAGTTCAAAGACACCTTCTTTTACCATCTCCAGAGCATAAATCTTCAGTCTTCTCTCTGCTGGGGGAGGGGGATTCATCTAATTGTGTAGAATGGAGGAGGTGATCTGGAGGTCTACTACTTATATAGACTGTTGACCTTTTTAATTTAGGCTGTGTCTTCACTCTTCCTCCTAGAACTGCCTGGAGCTGTCAGTTCCTAAGCTCTTTGGGGATTCTGTGGTATAAAGTGGATTGGCTTTTCCTTCCTGCCAGTTGAGTATTCTGCTTTCTTGCATCTGCTGAATCAGTTACCACTCTTCCATATGTTCTCTTGCTTCCAGTATTCTGTGTTGTTGTCCATTGTCATCATTATATGCATTTATGCCTTTTAGGAAAATCCCTTTAATGTAGTTTGGGGTTTTAGGAGGGTGTGAAATTAGGTAATAAAATGACGTGATTTCTCTTTTCCTGAAGTAATTTCTAAACATTATCTCTAATCTTCATTACTTTTAAAAGGTGGGTATTTTTATTTGTATTTTTGGATAGGAGAGCTAAAGTTCAGAAGGATCATTTAAATTTCTTGTTTGAGATTAACAGAGAGAGGATTCCTACTGAGGCCTGCCATGCTCTAAAGGCTATTATCTTTCTACTACATAACACTGTCTTTTTTTAGAGCAGTGATTTATGTAGAGTTGAGACTCACCTTTTAAATTTTCTTAACTTGGGTTAGCAGGCTTTTCAGTTGCTTTTGTTTTATCCATTTATACTGCAATGAAGTAGAAGAAAATCAATGCAAATTATTTTCACAAGTCAAAGTTGACTTGTACCTTTTGATGTAAATCTAGGAATGCCCTTTTAAAAAGTCATTGTTGGTATGTTTTTATAATCATTTTTTATGTGTGATGAGCCCATGCCTCTTTTTTCTTTTTCTTTTTTTTTGAATAGTGCTCTCTTATTTCTCTATAGTTTTGAGTTCTGCTCAAAATGTTTTTTACAAAAAATTTTTTTTTCATTTTGTTTATTTGAGAGAGAGAGAGAGAGAGCACAAACAGGGGAGAGGGGCAGAGGAAGAGAGAGAGAATTTCAAGCAGGCTCCATGCTCAGCACAGAGTGTGACGTGGGGTTCAATCCCACAACTTAGGATCATGACCTGACCTGAAATCAAGAGTCAGACACTCAACAAACGGAACCACCCAGGCACCCGTCTGCTCAAAATGTTTTTCAAAATTAAATTTTAATTACCTTGTTACTGATCTCATACTCAGTTTGTGACTTTTTGGTGATTGTTTTAACACTAGATTTTTTTCTATATGAAATATCAGCTGTTAATGCAGTTTTTCTAACATTTTAATCCCAAAAGGTCTTTGCTTTTCAAAAAATGTGAGGAAGTTCACTTTCTCCAACTTGTAAATGCAGTAATTAAAACTTTGAGAGGGTTTGACTGTTCACATTCATAAAGAAAAGCAAAGGCCCTTATTCTTCATCTCTGGAACTACTTCATTATTTCAGTGACAGGTAATAGCCATTTCAACAAGGAGTTAATTTAAATTGATATTTCAAAATAGCGAAGGAAAAAATACTATCTACTAAAAAATAATTCCAGAATGCTTTCTCATTCTTATGCTAGTATCTCTGATAAACCATTGACTTTTTCATGTTTTATATAGTACACCTGAACAGGAGCAGCTAATGGTAGTGTGGCTAAGTTGGATGATAAAAGAAGAAGCATATTTTGAAAGGTAAGGTGACTCCATTTGTTTCAGTTAGTAAGTTTTTCTTAACTTCTTTTTGGAAATTCATATTTTCTTTTTTGTTTCAACAGTACATCTGGCGTCTCTGCTTCTTTTGGGGAGATGTTGTTATTGGTCGCTATGTACTTTCATAGCAACCAGCTTAGTGCTATCATTGACTTGGTCTGTTCCACTTTGGGGATGAAGGTAATTTTCTTTTATCTTCTTTCTAAGGAAGGTGTTTCTAGGTGGGGCATTTTCTTGTAGTGTACAGTATATTTTGTTTCCATTTTGAAGTAATTTTAGTTTAATAGTTTGAAATTTTATCAGGAAAAAATATATGTTTTGAAAACATTTATTTACAAGAATAATAGATGTTCGATATAGAAAGCATGAGAATACACAAAGGAAGAATATAATTTCATTTTTCAAGATATCAAGGATACTACTGTTCACATTCTGGTGTCTATTCTTTCTTTACATTGATATATTTTTCAATTTTTCAATTTAAAGAACTTAACCAACATGTGATGACATATCCTCATATCAATATATATTCTAGGGTGCCTGGGTGGCTCAGTCGGTTGAGCGTCCGACTTCGGCTCAGGTCATGATCTTGCAGTTCACGAGTTTGAGCCCCGTGTCGGGCTCTGTGCTGATAGCTCAGAGCCTGGAGCCTGCTTCAGATTCTGTGTCTTCCCCTCTCTCTGCCCCTCCCCTGCTCACACTCTGTCTCTCCCTCTCTCTCAAAAATAAATAAAAACATTAAAAAAAAATTCTGATACAATATCATTTTTATTATGGACTGCATAGTAGTCTATCATATGGACCAATCAGGATTTTCTTAATGGATCCTTTATTTGCCATGTAGATTTCTTACTTTCTGAATAGTGCTTAGATGATTATCCTTATTTATGTAAATACATACATAGGTACTCACATATGTTTATCTTTAAACTTGTTTTTTAAGTAATCTCTGCACCCACCATGGGGCTTGAACTCACAGCCCCAAGATCAAGAGTTACATGCTTTTCAGATTGAACCAGCCAGGTACCCCCTTTAAACAATTTTTGGATTATCTCCTTAGGAAAAAGTTCTAGAAGGCAGTTACTAACTAAAAAGAATATAATGATATTAATATAATTGCCAGATTATCTTACTGAAAGTTTATATCGGTTTAACTGTTCTCATTAGTGCACGAAAGTACCAGTTAACTGGACTCTCACCATCACTGGGTGTTATGATTCTTTTTCATCTTTACAAATTTGATTGATGAAAGATGGTTCCACTTACTTTGCATTTCATCGATTACTAGTGAAACTGTGTCTTTTGTGTTTTTTTAAAAGGTTTTTTGTATTAGTTTTTTTTAATGTTTATTTTTATTTTTGAGAGCAAGAGAGACAGACAGAATGTGAATGGGGCATGGGGGAGAGAGAGAGGGAAACACAGTCTGGAGCAGGCTCCAGGCTCCGAGCTGTCAGCACAGAGCCTGACGTGGGGCTCGAACCCATGAGCAGCGAGATCATGTCCTGAGCCAAGGTTGGACGCTTAAGTGACTGAGCCACCCAGGCGCCCCAAAAGATCTTTATTTTCACTTATTTTTTTAAGTAGGCTCCATGCCAATGTGGGGAGAGAACTCAAAACCCTGAGAGTAAGAGTCATATGCTGTACCGAATGAGCTAGCCAGGACCCCCAAAACTGTATTTATTTGAACTTTAATTTTATATATCACAGTCATTTTAGATAATAAATTTATTAAAGTGTGCTTCATATGTTTTTATGTGCTGAGAATTTTTTTGGTTGTTTTAGATTGTAATTAAGCCAAGCTCCTTGAGCAGGATGAAGACTATCTTCACACAGGAAATTTTTACTGAGCAGGTACTTCTTTTAACTTTATTCTTTAGGTACTTCTTTAATTTTGTTTTACAACATTCATTTGGGGAAAACTTGCATATCTCAGTTTAAGAGTATACTATAGTCCTTTAGTTTCCAATGATAGTTTATTTAATCTCTGAAACTTCTGTAAAGAATAATCCCATTTAAAGTTTACTTTTTTGAGAGAGAGAGAGGGAAGGGTGTGGAAAGGCAGAGAGAGTGAGAGGGAAAGAGAGAATCTCAGCAAGGAGATGATGCGGGGCTCGATCCCACAACTGTGAGGTCATGATGTGATCTGAAATCAAGAGTGGGGGAGCACCAGGGTGGTTCAGTCGGTTGGGCAACTGACTTCAGCTCAGGTCATGATCTCACGGTTTGTGGGTACGAGCCCTGCGTCGGGCTCTGTGCTGACAGCTTGGAGCCTGGAGCCTGTTTCGGATTCTGTGTCTTCCTCTCTCTCTGCCCCTCCCCCACCAATGCTCTGTCTCTGTCTCAAAAATAAACATTAAAAAAAAATAATAATGAAATCAAGAGTGGGTTGTTTAACCGACGGAGCCACCCAGGCACCCCTAAAGTTTACTTTTAAAGTATATACTACATACAAATGTATGTTTTAAATTTATATTTTTTGGAGATTTTGAGTAAATACTAAGAGTATGGTCTTAGATGTTGATGGTAAGGATCTCACATAGAGTAATCATTTGGATTTGTCAAGAGAAAAACAAAATATAGACCTGTTTAAACTTTTAGGCTGTAATGTTCATTTCTAACTAAATTATAAGCTAGAGTGTCTACATTCCTTATTCTTGTATTTACATGTTCTTATTTGGCCTTAGTTATTTTGTCCATGGGTAATCTTAAGGATATTTTGTTTTTTTTTTTAGTGAGGAGACAATTCTGAAATTTAAAATTAATTCCCAGAATAATTTGTTAATGTAAACCTCAGATAACAAAGAACATACATGTCTTAAAAAATGAGATTCGAAAATACTCATGGATGCATAACTGTGTTTATTTTAGGGTAATACTCTCATCCCTATACCAAACTCTCTTTTCTCTCCTCAATGTACATACACTCCCACGTACAGACACACATGGTACATAGGAGACTCATAAGTTATTTTTTATGTGTTTATTTGAACTGACTAGAAGATGACTTTGGGAAGGGTCTTTGAACAACCATTAGAGGTCTATGCATGACAGAATGAGAATGACAATAAAAATTCCTGTTTATGTCAATGTGATAATTTATATCATATATAAAGAATTTATATCACATATAAAGAACTGATACTTTATAATTGACATGTTTTTCAAAGCACTTTTTCCCCCTCACAAAAACCTTTGAGGCAGGTAAGACTATATTGTTCCATTTTATAGATGTGAAAATAGACTCCAAAGATAAAATGACTTATGTAAAGTCACTGAGTCCAGATTTTATGATTCCAAATTTTAGATTTTTATTTTACCTTACTACATCACTGTCAAACTATCTATGCTTAAAAACAAATTTAAAAAATTAGAGTGCTTTACAAATTCCTAAATGTATGCTGCCTCATCATTCAGAAGTATTAATTACCATGTAATTAGTTTTTCTCATTCATTCCTAAGGACCGCATTTGTATTAAATATTGACAGTCTACCTGCTAATTTTCCCTGTTTCAGAATAATTTTATATTTGGTTTTATCATATGTATTAATATTGTTTTCCCTTTTAGGTTGTCACAGCTCATGCTGTTCGGGTCCCTGTCACCAGCAACCTGAGTGCCAACATTACTGGATTTTTGCCCATTCATTGTATTTACCAGCTTCTCAGGAGCCGTTCCTTTACCAAGCACAAAGTGTCAATAAAAGTATAACCTTATAGTTATATTTCAAGCTACAACCCAAGTTAATGGTTTTTTTTCCTAGTTCTATTTCTGTTTATAGGCTTCTGTGGATTTTGTGTATAAAATATGTCTAATTACTATCCATTTATACATAGTAACTAGGACTATGTATAAATGTATGTATAGTTAATGTCAGATTTTAAAAATAATATAATTCTTAAGTTATTGACAAAATGTACAATGGTACTAATCCATTTGAATTTTCAATAATAGCATGTGGCTATTTCGTTAAAACTTAGTAAGAAATTGCCATTTTCTATACTTTGGTTTTCTTTACCAAACAAAGTTTCTTGTCAGCCATGACCAGCATTTGTACTTTTGTCACAAGGATAGCTAACACCTAACATACATATTTCGATATATTTCCAGTTACTTATAGTTGGCTATATCAAACAGTTAAAAGGTCTTCTAAAGAAAAGGATAAACCCCAAAAGTAAAGAAATCTGAGCCTTTTCTGGAGGCTCTTTAATTTATAAAGAATAATGAACACTTATATGCATTGATATATTACCTTTAACTATCCTTGTTTTCATGATTTAGTGAAGTTGTTTTCCAGGTAGATTGTATCTTCTGCTTCTTTATATTTTTAACAAATGAAATAGAAAAGATTTAAGAGTCTGAATGCACACCCACCATATCTACATGTCCTCTATCTGTGTGTAGTTAAGTGATAGTCTCTCCCATAAGTAGTTGCCAAGGCCACTTTTTTTTTTAAGTAGTCTCTAAGCTCAGTGTGGAGCCCAGCACGGGCCTTGAACGCACAATCCTAAGATCAAGACCTGAGCTGAGATCAAGAGTCAGGTGCTAAACCGACTGAGCCACCCAGGCAACTCATCACTTTCTTAATCTATCTGAGGATTTGCTGTAAAGAGTTGTTCCTCTCCCTAAATTCCTCTGTGCTATGGGGTCTATACCTAAGTATAGATATAGTAGTGACTTACAATATTTTTCCTACTACTTAATAACTAATAGACTAAAAACCCAAAGTCCATATTTGAAACCCAGACTGATCATCATTTTAGATTTATCTTCTACTAGACAATAGTCTTGATTAAGATATAACAAGTAATTCATATTTTTAAATCAAAGACAGTTGTGAAACTGGGTAATATATTTATAACTGCTAAAAGTTAATAGTTTCAGTGATTCATAAATCATGTAAAATTGTATGTACTTATTAAATTTTACTTGCTTTTTCTTATTGCCATAATTGATTTAGTGCCTATAACCTTCTTTTTTAGGACTGGATTTATAGACAGCTGTGTGAAACCTCTACTCCACTCCATCCTCAATTACTTCCTCTGATTGATGTATACATAAATTCCATACTTACTCCAGCATCTAAATCTAATCCAGAAGCCACAAATCAGCCAGTCACAGAACAGGAGATCCTCAGTATTTTCCAAGGAGTCATTGGGGTAAAGTAGTTGTTCTTGTACATTTTTCTGATTTTTATTTTATTTTATTCTTCTGACTTGTTTCATATTATTTCTTTGATTATTAGAGGACTTCTGGGTGGTTCTGAACTTTAAATGAGATAAAATTTCTTCAGCTCACTTAGGAAATTTATAGGTATGTTATTAGTTCCAAGTGGTTTGTTGAAGAGGCACTTTTTGAGGAGTTCTTTTAAAAGGTCCGTTTTAAAGTCTAAAGAGTGCCCCAGAGAGTGTGTGCTTAACACAGGACTCTGTGACATTACAATACATTCAACAGATGTTTGTTTAGCTTCCTGGGAATCTAAGATCTACTTAGATTCAATTGGGCAACTTGAAGAAAATTTTTTTTTGTCCATTTCTTAGAAGGAAAAGATGGTTGTATTTTTCATAAATATATTCAGACGTAAAATATATATTTTTTAGGAGTTATGTTCTTCATCGTGATTTCAGGTAATACTTGAGACTCCAGTAAACCTTTTTCAGAAGCAGCCTGATAGAATTGCTGTTGAGGAAAGCTGAAGTCCTTTTTTTTTTTTTTTTTTTTTTGTCTTAAAGACTGTTAAGCATGTTGCCTTTCATCTTCCATACCATCTCAAATTTAAACTTCAAGTTGTCTCTGAGTTTAATACAAACATGGCAATGTTTCTCCCATTTTATCTGCTCTTGGGAATAGTAACACTGAATAGTCTATGTTAAATGATTTTACCATCAAAAAGGCAGTCATGAAATTTAACAGTATTTTAAAGTATTTATATTATTACCTCCAGGGTGACAACATCCGTCTTAATCAACGTTTCAGTATCACAGCACAGCTTTTGGTGCTTTACTATATACTGTCTTATGAGGAGGCTCTCCTAGCAAACACGAAGACTTTAGGTAAGGTGTACATGTATATAGGGGAGTGTTTCTAGTGATTGTTCATTTGATTTGCTTATATTGTGTTATTTTCCAAGCTGTCATGAGAAAATAAGGTCTAGTATACTAACAAATTCCAGTATCATTCTGTAGTCTTTGCAATGTAGGCATTATATACTCTGATGCATAAATACATGTATGTATGGGCACATAACCACCCCTTGAGGCTCAGTCTTCTTTTTTTTTAGCAGGCTAAATTAATAATGGCCTAATTGCCTATATTTTAGCAATTTAATGACTCTACTAAGTACCTATAAATTAAGAGATAAATCTGAAAGAAGTAACTGAAATTTTTTTGCTTGATTTCAATCTTTGCCCTGCCTTCCTTCCATTAGTGTGAAGAATACCAACTATTCAAAAACAGGAGAAAAAAACAACAGAAGAGTTTCATTTTGCCATTAAAATTATCACTGAACTGGGCTTTCAAACAGCAACTTTAATATCAGAAGATCAGATTTAACATAGAAGATATTGGTATAAAGTAGTATGCTCTTCTATATTTGAAAAAGAAAATTCACCTGTGTTTTAGGCTTGCTAAGTGTATGTAGTTCCATACTGAACAAAAAATGTCATTAGAAAGCTGTAGGCATTTAGTATGTAATACAGGGAAAATTCTTGTAAGGGCTGTTATTTTGCTGAGTGATTTTACTTTTTGAGAGCTATAAATCAAAGTTACTATTCAGTGTTCGGTGGGTCAGTTTCTTTTATTTATCTTAAGTATTGGATTTTAAGAATACTGTGGATTTCTCAGCTGCTTTCTTTCCTGACTATAATCATTAGGGTTATATGGATGATATCCCTTAACTGTAATTATAATCTTAGTCATATTAGCCACAAGATGGGCTAATAATAGGCAGTAGATAATAGTCTCTCACTTTTATCCACATATAACTAATTCTGTTAAAAAAAAATGACACTTGTGATTCAGTAGACCATAGAAGAATAAATTACAAGAAGGTGGTCTGGGGGAGAATTCAGACCATTCACACTGTAGCTGGAACCAAGATACACTCTTATTTTTTATATAAATTAATGTCTAGCAAAAAAATTTTTTAATACAGGAACGTACAGAGAGTAGTATAGTCAACTCTTATGTGTATACCATGCAGAATTAACAAGTACTCAGGATTTTTAGGACTGGAGCAATCTTTAAAGATTATATATTCCAGTCCCCAGTGATATGTTTAGTTCAACTCTGTTCCTGTTAAGCCTCTGTTCTTTACTCAATAATCTGATGGATCTCAGTTGGAAAGTTAAGGATTTTAGGTTAGGAGTACAACTTGGCCTGGATTGAATCTGGGAAAGGAACTGGGGCATTAGAGGAAAGTTATTAAGTTTTTACAAGATTCTAGGGAAAAGATAGTGGTGTTTTGGACTGATAGTGCATATGTATTTTTCAATTAGAGTTGAAATGTTTTGCTGATGAATTCATGAGATTTGAGAGACCTGAGCCAAAGTTAATGTGGAGCCTTTTGGCCTGAGCCTAAAGGACAGAATGGCTATCAACTGAAATAAAAGAGCCAGGGGAAGGAGCAGATTTGTGGAGGATCAGGAGCTCAGTTTTGGACATGTTAATTTTGAAATGTGTGATAAACTTTCAAATGGGGATGTTAAGGAGATAGTTATATAGACTGGCCTGAATTCAGGGGAAATAACTAGACTTTGAGATTCTTCAGCATATGTATGATATTTAAAATCATGACATTAAATAGGATCACCAAGGACAAGAGTAAAGTGTGGGAGAATCAGGAGGTTATGATGTCCTGGAAGCCAAGAGAAGATGTTTCTGAAGATACAGTGATCCCCTCTGTCAAATGATGTTTCTAGTAAGTTAAGGTTTAGACTGAGGCTCAGCTGATGACTGCATATTGCTTGCTGGATGTCATTTGACTTTTACAGTTTTACTAGTAAAGTGGTAGGAGAAAGCCTGATTGTAGTGAATTGAAACGAAAAGTAGAGGAGATATACTGAAGACAGTGAGTAGAGACAGGTCTTTGGAGAAGTCATAAAGAAAGGAAAGCAATGAATGTGATAATTGGAGAGGAAAATGAGGTCACGAGAGGGCTTCTTCTTTTTTTTTTTTTGAAGGTGAAAGAGTTTAGGGAATGTTTGTATGTTGTTGGGAGTAATCTAATGGAGAGGCAAGGTTGATAATGCTGAGGACAGAACCCCTGGACTGATGTCCTTGAGAGGTGATGGATGTGGAAAACAAATAGAGAGATCTGTCTTTTTCTTTTTGGTTGAGGAGACTTTTTCCTAGTCTAGTTTCTCATCTCCAAGGGGAATAAATAACTGCAGAATATGTCACAACATGAGAGAACTTTGCTCTTTCACATTCAAAATGGTAATTCTGCCTCACATTTAATTCCTACATGTGAAGTTATATTCTGGTTTTAGTACATTGTTAAATGTTCTGTGGTTTTGGCCCTTATAATAAAAATTATTGGGATCCACCAGGTAGCTGAAGATGCTCACATATGGAATTCTGAAATTTCAGTTAGAACCAAGTATTGGATTATCATAGCCATTAAAGTGCATATGAGGGCATCTGGGTGGCTTAGTTCGTTAAGCATCGACTCTTGATTTTGGCTCAGCTCATGATCTCATAGTTTGTGGGATCAAGTCATATATCAGGTTCTATGCTGACAGTGCAGAGCCTGCTTGGGATTCTCTATGTCCCTCTCTCTCTCTGCCCCTCCCTCTCATATGTGCACGCTCTCTCTCTCTCTTTCTCAAACATTGGAAAAAAAGTGCATATGTGTCTATATATTTTTCGTATGCACATATATTTTTGGTTTGTTTAAAAATATTTATATTTGTTTATATTTATACCATGTATATTAATTTTAGTTAAATATTGTATTGATCCAGAAGAATATATGTAAGAAATAGAGTGCTATAATAAATCCCAATGTACTAATACCTAATTAAAATATGAGCATTACCATTATAGTTCCAGTTTTTAGACTTAAAAAATGTTTCCTGTTTATTACATCTAAAGACTTTATTACCTCTCTTTCTGCCCTTCCTTCTCTTGCTCTCTCGAAAATAAATAAACACTAAAAAAATAAAATAGAATGCAGTAACTTTTAAGCAAACATTGGCCAATGTTATTTTTTTTTAATGTTTATTTTTGAGAGAGGGAGAGAAAGAGAGAGACAGAGCATGAAAGGGGGAGGGGCAGAACAAGAGGGAGACACAGAATCCAAAGGAGGTTCCAGGCTCTGAGATGTCAGCACAGAGTCCATTGCAGTGCTTGAACCCACGAACTGTGAGATCATGACCTAAGCCAAAGTCAGATACTTAACCGACTGAGCCGTCCAGGCACCCCATTGGCCAATGTTATTTATTGGCAACTTCAAGTTTTGGAACTTTAAAATAAAGTTTGGACGAAAAAGTTGTATGACCATATTTTAGAGTAACAGTATAAGAATTTTAAAAACTTATTTCATTGTTTACCTACCTAATTGTACCTTATTTGATGCAAAGGAACTGGATTTAAAAAAAGAAAACATTTATTAGAAGTTGTGTTTACTGGAAAAAAATCTAGGAAATGAGAAAAGTAAAAAGATTGAAATATAAACCACCCATAATTCTGCTAGTCACCATTTGAATTTTCTTAGAAAACCTTTCAGTCTTTGCACAGATGATAGCTTTTACAAAGTCAGAATCATAATACATTTTTTTAAAGATTTTATTTTTAAGTAATCTCTACACTCATTGTGAGGCTCACAACCCTGAGATTAAGAGTTGCGTGCTCTACTGATTGAGACAGCCAGGCATCCCAGTAATACATATTTTTAATCTAACCTTTCTCCTTAATACATTTTAAACACTTGCCTATTATAGTACATTTTCAAGGACATCTTTAAATAGCTGTACAATATTTCCTCATAAATATCTCATTACTAACAAACTTCTTTTTGTTGGACATTTAAACTGTTTCCAAATTTTGCCATTATAAACAGTGGAGGAATGACTGTTAGAGCTAACTTTGTACATAGGCATGATTATTTCTGTCCTTAGGAGAGATTCCTAGATATAGAATTACTAAGTCTATAGTAATTGTACTATAAATTGTAAGATTTAAAAAATGAACAAGTTTGCCTGGGTGGCTCAGTCAGTTAGGCGTCTGCCTCTTGATTTTGGCCCAGGTCATGACCTCTGGTCAGTGGGTTTGAGCCCTGTGTTGGGCTCTGCACTGACAGTGCAACGCCTGCTTGGGATTTTCTCTCCCTCTCTCTTTGCCCCTGCCCCACTTGTACTCTCTCTGTCTCTCTCTCGCTCTCACTCTCAGAATGAATCAATAAAATTTATATAAAAAAGATGAACTGCCATATTGCTTTCCAGATAGGTTATACCAATATAGACTCCTATATTTGCATAAGATGTGAGTGCTTTTTTATAATATAGAGTATTATTATTTATGGTGTTTAAAAAATTTTTTTTTGATGTTTTATTTATTTTTGAGAGACAGAAAGAAACTGAGCTTGAGCAGGGGAGGGGCAGAGAGAGAGGGAGACACAGAATCTGAAGCAGGCTCCAGGCTCTGAGCTGTCAGCACCTCAGTTTATGGTGTTTTTTAATTATAAAATTTTGGGGGGAAGAAAATCTTCCAAAGCTAGGTACTAACGTTCATATAACTAATCACCTATATGTTCTTTTAGGACCTTATTATTTCCTTTTTAAAATTTAAGTATGCCTTTAATTAATTTTGGTGTAAAGTATGGGGTACAGATCCAATTTTATTTTTTTATAATTGGCTATTTGTCAACATCACATAGTGAATAATCTGTCATTTTCCTATTGCTTTGGAAGGTCACTTTGATGTACATTGAAGTTTTCTTACAAACCTATGTCTGATTTTGGATTTTCTTTCTTAAGTTCCAGTCACTTTCATCATAACTTGTTCAGAATTTTTGTCTGTTCTTACATATTTAATCTTTCACATGAACTTTCCAGAGAAGATTATTATGCTGGGATTTTTGATCAAAATTATGTTAAGTTTATAGATTTGGAGAGAATTTACCATCTTTACAATATTAAGTCTTCCCATCTAGATATATGAAATAATTTTTTTTCATTGTTAAAATTTAAGCTTCATGAGGACTGATTTTTGTCTGTCTTTTTGCCATTGTATCTAAATCTAGTATATTCCTTGACACATATAGTTAGTAAATGTTTTTTGAATGAGTTCAAATTTATTTAAGTTTCAAAATTTATTCAAGTTTTTTTGCATCTGCCAATAAAATTTTCCTTTATATAGGTTCTGGATAATCTTCTAACAAGTTATCACTGGTTATAGGAAAGGTATTGGTATTTAGTTTGGATTAGTTAAGCTCTGAATTTCTTAGAGTACCATTTAAAAAATAATTTATCAAGTAAATACTTTTTTGGCAGTTATTGAGATGACTTGTTTGGTCTATTTATATAATTCATTGTAAAATTAATATCTTTATATTCCTGGAATGTATCCTACTTGGTTTTGGTATGTTATTCTTTTAGTATGGTGCTAGGTTTGATTTGCGTGTTGTTGTTTTTTTTTTTTCCATCTGTATTTAAACAAGTGAAATTGACCTTTTTTCTTCTTTCTTTTTTCTCTTTCTGCTTTGGTATCAAGTTTACACTAATTTCTACGTGAATTATTTTCTATCGGATTTTTTTAAGGATTAAAATGTCACAAAAACTAGGGGCAATGTAAATAATATTCAAAGTATTTCTACAGTTTTGTTGGGGATGAGATTAAATGTTAGATTTGACTCTTTGAAAGCCATGCATTGGAAGAAGTTTGGAAATATGATTGTTGTCAAATTACAGTTTATCTTTTACTGAAGGATTAAGAATATCTTTGATGCTGTATTTCACAGAGATGTTAAAGAGAAATAAGTGCTTTAGGCAGGGCCTCATGGGCTGCTAGTTCTTTGATGGAATCATTAAAATGTGATCAGGATTTTGTCTTCATTTTTATAGGTCCAGAAACTTAAATATTGATACTTTACCCTAAATTAATCTTGGAGACTATAGATCTTAATAATACCAGTTAACATTTGAGTGCTTGTCATGTGCCAGACATTACTTGAAGCACTTTACATGTGTTAACTCATGTAAACCCTCACAACAATTCTATGAGATGAGTACTGTTTCTGTGATTTTACAGGTGAGAGCACTGAGGCACAGGGAAGTTAAGAACTTCCCTAAGCTAAACTTCCCTAAGCAATAAGTGTGGGAACCAGGATTTGACTATCACTGGAACACCTGTGTGTGTGTGTGTGTGTGTGTGTGTGTGTGTACTTTATTATTTAACATATCTATCTTTACTAATTTATATATAAGTATTCTGTGTAAGTATAGTCAATCTATTACTTTCTCTTTAAAGTACCATTTTATGTGTTTTTTTCCTCTTTAGTGTTATTTTATACATTTTATACAATTTTATTTTATATCAAGATGAGCCATAGGGCTGTAGTTTCAAAATGGGTTTTTAGTATTGAGGGTTTTTTTCTTTTTCTTTTTTGAATCCCCCTTCACCTGTTTCTTCTATCCCCCACCCCCTGCTTCTGGCATCCACCAATCTGTTCTCTGTATCTGCGAGCTTTTTTTTTTTTTTTTTTAAGATTCCACATAAAAGAGATAATATGGTATTTGTCTTTCTCTGACTTTTTTCACTTAGTGTAATGCCATCGAAGTCCATCTGTGTTGTTGAAAATGGTAAGATTTCATTTTTTTTTATGGATGAATTAATTATATTACACACACACACACACACACACACACACATCCCACATTTTTCTTTATCCATTCATCCATTGATGGACATCTAGGTGTTTCCATATTTTGGTTATTGTGAATAATGCAGTGAACATGGGGGGATCTTTTCAAGTTAATGTTTTCATTTTCTTCAGTTAAATTACACAAAAGTGGAATTGCTGGATCATATGGTTCTATTAATTTTTTTAACTTTTTAATTTTTAAAATTTTTATTTTTTAAAGATTTTTTTTTTTAAAGTTTATTTATTTATTTTGAGGGAGAGAGTGGGGAAGGGGCAGAAATAGTGGGAGAGAGAGAATCCCAAGTAGGTTCCACACTGTCAGCATGGAGACTGGTACAGGGTTTGATCTCACGAACCGTGAGACCATGACCTGAGCCAAAATCAAGAGTTAGATGCTAAACAGATTGAGCCATCCAGGTGCCCCTCTATTATTAATTTTTTGAGGAACCTCCATATTGGCTATACCCAATTTACATTGCCATCAGTAGCACATAGTGTTCCCTTTGCTCCACATCCATGGCAACACTTATTTCTTGTCTTTTTTGGTAATAGCCACTCTAACAGGTGTGAGGTGATGGCTAATTGCAGGGTTTTTTTTTGCCTTTCACTGATGATTAATGATGTTAAGCATCTTTTTATATACCTATTGGCCATTTGTATATCTTCTTTGTAAAAATATCCATTTAGATTTTCTGCCTATTTTAAAATCAGATTTTTTTTTTTTTTTTTTTTTTTTCTGTTGAGTTGTATGAGCTATTTTATATATTTTGGGCATTAGCCTTTTATCAGATTTATGATATGTAAATATTTCCTCCAGTTCATTTGGTTGCCTTTTCATTTTGTTGATGGTTTTCTTTCCAGTGCAGAAGCTTTTTAGTTTAATGTAGTCACACTTGTTTATTTTTGCTTTTTTTTTTTTTAAGTTTATTTAATTTGAGAGAGAGAGGGTGCAAGTAGAGAAGGGGTAGAAGGAGAGAGGGAGAGAGAGAATCCCAAGCTGGCTTTGCACCATCAGTGCAGAGCCCGACGCAGGGCTCAAACCCACTGACTGTGAGATCATGACCTGAGTCAAAATCAAGAGTCAGACGCTTAACTGACTGAGCCACCCAGGTGTCCTGCTTTTGGTTTTGGTGTCAGAGTCAAAAAATCACTGCCAAGACCAAGAAGTTACCACCTACGTTTTCTTCTAGGAGTCATAAGGTTTTAGGTCTTCTGTTAAAGTCTTTAATCCATTTTGAGTTAATCATTGTGTGTGGTGTTAGATAGTTGAGCTTTATTCTTTTGCACGTGGCTGTCCAGTTTTCCCAACACTGTTTATTGAAGAGATTGTCCTCTTGCTTATTATATATCTTTGTCTCCTTTGTTGTGGATCAGTTGACCATGTATGCATGGGTTTATTTCTGGGCTCTCTACTTTGTTCCATTGATCTATGTGTCTGCTTTCATACAAATACCAAACTTTTAATTACTATAGCTTTGTAATATAGTTTAAAATCAGAGAGCATGATCCTTCTAGCTTTGTTTTTCTCTCTCAAGGTTGCTTTTGGGTTTTCTGTGGTTTCATACAAATTTTAGTATTATTTGTTCTAGTTCTGTGAAAAATGCCATCAGAATTTTGATAGGGATTGCACTGAATTTGTAGATAGCTTTTGATGATATGGGCATTTTAATAATATTGATTTTAAACAGTTCAAATGTGGGGCGCCTGGGTGGCGCAGTCGGTTAAGCGTCCGACTTCAGCCAGGTCACGATCTCGCGGTCCGTGAGTTCGAGCCCCGCGTCAGGCTCTGGGCTGATGGCTCAGAGCCTGGAGCCAGTTTCCGATTCTGTGTCTCCCTCTCTCTCTGGCCCTCCCCCGTTCATGCTCTGTCTCTCTCTGTCCCAAAAAAAAAATAAATAAACGTTGAAAAAAAAATTTTAAACAGTCCAAATGTTATAAATAACAAATTATAAATAACAAATATTTTTAATTTGTGTCCTCTTTAATTTCTTTCATTGATGTCTTATAGTTTTCAGTATTCAGGTCTTTCACCTCTTTGGTTTAACTTATTCTTAGGTATTTTATTCTTTTTGATGTAACTATAAATGGGGTTGTTTTCTTAATTTCTCTTTCTGATAGTTCATTATTAGTGTATAGAAATACAATAAATTTTTGTGTATTGATTTTATATCCTGCAGTTTTACTGAATTGATTTTTTTAATAGTAGACTTTTTATTTTAGAAAGAGTGCAAATGGGGGAGAGGGGCAGAGGAAGAGAGAGAATCCTAAGCAGGCTCCATAACCCTGGGATCATGACCTGAACCGAAATCAAGAGTTAGACATTCAACTGACTGAGCCACCCAGGTGCCCCCTGAATTCACTTATTCTAACAGTTCTTTTTTTTTTAATGTTTATTTATTTTTAAGAGAATGCGCGAGCAGGGGAGGGGCTGAGGGGCTGCAGAGGATCTGAAGCTGGCTCTGTGCTAACAGCAGAGAACCAGATGTGGGGTTTGAACTCATCAACTGTGAGACCATGACTTGAGCCAAAGTTAGACTCTCAACCCACTGAGCCACCCTGGTACTCCATATTCTAACAGTTTTTTGATGGAGTCTTCATATGTCATCTGCAAAGAGTGACATTTTTACTTCTTCCTTTCCAATTTGGATGTCTTATTTCTTTTTCTTTCCTAATTGCTCTAAGACTGCTTCCTTCACTAGTAAGTGTTGGAACCCCAATTTGACTGTCATTAGAACCTATTCTGTTTAACTTCCTTCTGAAACGTGTTCTTAATGGAATTCATACAAAATTGGTATGGAAAACTAGGATGCTAATTTATTAATTTACAAGGGAGGTTATGTTTAGTCAAGAGGTATATGGTCTATATAGGCAATGATTCTCAACCTTTACTCTAACACTTGGACTTATGTACTTCTTGTCTTCAAAAAAAAAATTGTTGAGTTTACACTTTGTGGTTTGTATTTGAAAAAAGGGTAAGCATATTGCATATGCTTTTTTTACACTATGAACATCCTGGTTGATCATATAGTCCTATGGTGTATAATAAAGTACCTTGGAATGAGAGGAGGGTGCCAGGCATATAGAATATGGTGGAGATGAGACAAAAAAAAGATAAGCATCTGACTTTTGATTTTGGCTCAGGTCATGATTTGATGGTTCGTGGGATTGGGCCCACATCTGTGCTAACAGCACAGAACCTGCTTGTGATTCTCTCTCTCTGTCTCTCTCTGCCTGTGCATGTGTGCTCTCTCTCTCTCAAAATAAATAAATAAACGTAAAAAAAAAAAAAAAAGATAGTGTTGATTGGTAGGTACCTTTATTCTGTAGGATATAGGAATCCACTGAAGGATTTTGAGCATGTAACCGGAGGCACGTGATCTGATAAAATCTGTATTTACGTAAGAGGACTATGGCAGCAATGTGAAGGATGGATCAAAGAGAAGAGAAATTGGAAATAGGGAAACTAGTCTATAATAGATATTTAAGCAAATGAGTAGGTACTGATTTAAGACCACAGAAAAAGAAGAGAAATTAAGATGGACTTGTTTTATTTATTTATTACTTAAAAAAAAATTTTTTTTAATGTTTATTTTTGAGAGAAAGAGAGCACAGGGGAGGGGCAGAGAGAAATGGACACACAGAATCTGAAGCAGGCTCTAGGCTCCAGGCTATGAGCACAGAGTCTGATATGGGGGAGGGGTGGGAGGGTGCGTGGGTCAAACCCATGAGATCATGGGCCTGAGCCGAAGTCAGACACTTAACTAACTGAGCCACCCAGGTGCCCCTTTATTTATCTTTTAAAAGGATTTTATTTTTAAGTCATCTTTACACCCTGTGTGAGGCTCTAACTCACAACCCTGGGATCAAGAGTCACGTTCTACTGACTAAGCCAGCCAGCTGCCCCTAAGATGGGCTTGTTTTTTTAAAAAAAGGAATTGTTTGCTGGCTAAAGGTAGAAATTGTGAGAGGGCAGTCAAATTCATACTGCCCAACTTCCTTTAAAAAGAGTGGATCCTGAGAAACTTAACAGAAGACCATGGGGGAGGGGAAGGAAAAAAAAAAAGAGAGGGAGAGAGCCAAACCATAAGAGACTCTTAAAAACTGAGAATAAACTGAGGAGGGCTGATGGGGGGTGGGAGGGAGAGGAGGGTGGGTGATGGGCATTGAGGAGGGCACTTGTTGGGATGAGCACTGGGTGTTGTATGGAAGCCAATTTGACAATAAATTTCATATTAAAAAATAAATAAAATAATAAAATAAACTAAAGAAAAAGAGTCAGTCACCTGGGCATCTGGGTGGCTCAGTTGGTTAAGTGGCTGACTTAAGGCTCAAGTCATGATCTCATGGTTGGTGGGTTCGAGCCCCACATTGGGCTCTGTGCTGACAGCTTGGAGTCTGGAGCCTGCTTCATGGATTCTGTGTGTCTCTCTCTTTTTGCCACTCCCTCGCTTGTGCTCTGTCTCTCAAAAATGAATAAATGTTAAAAAAAAAAAATTTTTTTTTAAGTCAGTCACCAGTATAATATATAATATAATTAAATTAAGACTATTGGAGTCATGAAGCTTTAAGCCATATGGTCATGGCTACATTTAGTCTTCCTAATTAGTTTTGGGAGAGTCTTGACTTATTGGGGGTTTTTTTGTTTTTTGTTTTGTTGGTTTTTGTTTTTTAGTGTATAACACTTCTGCAGATGGCTTCTCTTAACGATTTTTTTCCCTACTAGTTTCAATGTAGGGGCATTTTCCAGATCTTCCCCTTAGATATGTTCTTGCTTTTCCTGTGTATCCACTATTAGGTAATGATTCTTCATTTTTTGTGAAGTATATTCACAGGGTAAGTGAATGAAATGCAATTTAATGTTTTTTGTTCCATTTAGGTTGAAGGTTAAGATTGCTGTTGTTTGTTACACTGTTTTTATCTTACACTTTTTATCTTTGACAGCTGCTATGCAAAGAAAGCCCAAATCATATTCGTCTTCTTTAATGGATCAGATTCCTATCAAATTCCTTATTCGACAGGCTCAAGGACTGCAGCAAGAGTTGGGAGGTATTTGTTTTGCTTGCTTTTTACTGCTAACGTTTATTGTTAAAAAATGCGGTACTGTTTATGTTATAAAGTGTAATAGGTGCTCGATGGTAAAAAATCCAACAATTCAGAAGTGAATTCCTCTTTACATACCTATCTTACTCCTTGCATTTACCTTTCCCCAAAACCCAGTTTTATTTTGGAATGTAATTTCAGACATTTTTTCCGGTAAGTCGAACCATATGAAATTGCAGGTATTCAACTTTTTTTGACCTACAAAAATACAGTTTCATATGGATAAAGCTAATAGCTACACACATGTAAAACAATTGTTTTTTTAAACTATAAATGGTATTATACCCTATCTCTTTTGGTACTTGCTTTTTTCTTTTGGTGTCTTAGAAATGTTTTTATGCCAGTACATGTAGATCTACCTTATTGCTTTTAATTGCTCCATAATTTTCCATACCACAGAATTACTAGATTTTTACTGTAAAACTGTCAAATAGACATATAGTAATATTTTTAGAAATTCAGTTTTTTTTTAATGTTTATTTATTTTTGAGAGAGAGAGAGACACAGTGTGAGGAGGAAGGGGCAGAGAGAGAGGGAGACACACGATCTGAAGCAGGCTCCAGGCTCTGAGCTGTCAGCACAGAGCCTGTCACAGGGCTCCAACTCACCGACTACAAGATCATCACCTGAGCTGAAGTCGGACATTTAACTGACTGAGCCACCCATGCGCCTCTTAAAATTCAGTTTTTTTCTTAATTTGACACCACTCTTTGTAATGTTTGAGTGTGGGTTTTTTGTTTGTTTCTCTGAAGTTGGAGTTTTCTTTTTCTTTCTTTGTTATGGTTGGTTTCAAGCAGGAACAAAGATGACCTTCTTTGGTCACATTTAGTCAGATGTCTGCATTTATTTACTTATATCTTTGCATAATCTTTTCCAAGGAAATAATGTTTTATTTGACAATGTTTGGCAAGTAACATTTTATTGAAGAGATTATGAAATGTAGATTAATTTTCACTATTGTAGGTACTCAGTTTATGACTGTTTTGGGATAGTCTTAACTGTACACGTAGTTGTGCATTTAGATATTTAAACTTTAAAATAATACCACTTTTGGGGTGCCTGGGTGGCTCAGTCAGTTAAGCAGCTGACTTTGGCCCAGGTTGTGATCTCGCAGTTTGTGAGTTTGAGCCTTGCATCGGGCTCTGTGCTGACAGCTTGGAGCCTAGAGCCTGCTTCAGATTCTGTGTCTCCCTCTATCTCTCTGCCCCTCCCCTGCTCGTGCTCTGTCTTTCTCTGTCTCTCAAAAACAAACATTAAAAAAAAAAAAAAATTAAACCACTTTTGACTGTTGCAGCATTTTTCAAATAGAAATATTAATTTTAAGCAGTTTCTGTGACAAAGGAAGCAGATACTGTCCCTCCTGGGACTGAGCAGTGGTATGATTTGATCTAAGTTGCATAATAAGGAGATGATTGGATGAAAAGTACTGGTATTACACCTAATACTGTTACTACTAGTCTTACAACTCTGATGAGGATGATAATAATATAGTAACAACAATATTTTTGTGCCATTTGCATAGCGGTACTTCATGTATCTAATTATTTGTACACTATCATTTATTTTATCGTTGATATTATACAGTAATAGTCATGAATAGTCAAACTATGCTATAAGCATAGCATAGCATAATCTTGTTACAAGCAAGACTTTGATTTAGTAAAAGGAAGTTTCCTATTCCTTTTGAACTTCCTTAACTCTTCTTGAAGGAAGGCCAATGCAGTGTCTTGTAGGTGTCATCAGTACTGCCTTGGTTGGCTGACATACTTAGCTACATGACTCAGGGAACTTTAAAAAATGTCTTTCAGTCTGTTTCCTTACAGTAGAATGAAGACAATGTTACTTACCTTGAAGGGCTGCTAGGGAGAAATGAAAAAATGTACATAGAATGCTTGAGATCTTTTAGGTACTCAAAGGGGGCAATTTTGATTTTTTACCCATCTGTAGCAGTGATTCTTAACTGGGCTGGAAGAGAGAGCATGTGTTCTTCTATCGAAGCCTGTCAGAATTTCTCAATGAGGCCTTTTTCAAACCATATATGATCTTCCCAAAATGGACATGCTTTTCACCTTTTTTTTTCCTTCCTCCCTCTTGAACTATTGCTATGTCAAGTGACTTTTCCTGATGGGAGACTTTTATATTAGGATAGGGTAGAAGAAAGCTTGAGAACTTTTGATAAAACTTGTAGTTTCCACCTTTTTGTGTATCAAATCACTTGGGGATCTTAAGCAGATTCTCTAGCTGAACTACTGAACAGAAGTTCTCAAATGGTAGTATGCTTGCACATATGAAGTATAAAGTGCACATTCTTTTGGTTTGCCGAAAATGGAAGGGACGGGGAGGGAGAAGATTTTGATATTTGAGAATGAAGAATCCAGTTGGCTTTTTGTAAATTTTCAAGGGTTACATTCTGCTTTACTACGTCTCCTTGCAACTAATTACCCACATTTATGCATTGTGGATGATTGGATCTGTGAAGAAGAAATCACAGGAACTGATGCCCTGTTAAGGCGTATGCTACTGACCAATAATGCCAAAAACCACTCTCCTAAACAACTCCAAGAAGGTATAGTAAAATGGATACTCCTTTTACCCTGTTGTAGTACAAAGAGATGTTAGGCTCATTGAAATCTTCAAATCATGCAGAATTTTCCAAGCGTTCCAGGGTATGTAACCATATTTGGTTAATATATTTTAAGTAATTTTCTTTGAGTTTAAGGAGTTTTAGCCATTTCTTTTTGACATGCTTGTATCTGTTTTTTCATAGTTTCTATGTCCATCACTAAACAGGTCACGTGGCTTTAGGAAGGTCCGAACTGGTCAGAAATAAATGCCATGGAATAGAGCAGTGTACTTGCTGTTGCTGGATAATGTTCAACCACTCTCAAATAGAAATATGATATGACCCACATATGTGATTTTAAACTTTCTATAGCCACATTAAAAGTAAAACACAGGCAAAATTAATTTTAATAATTATTTAATTTAATCCAGTATGTCTAATGTATTATTATTTCATCATGTAACCAATATAAAAATATTAATGAAATATTTTACTGTTTTTCCATACAAAGTCTTTCAATGTGGTATTTTATATTTACAGCACATCTCATTTTGCACTAGCTACATTTCTTAAGTGTTCAATAGCCACATGTGGTTAATGACTATTCTATTGAAAAGCATAGTTCTGGATACTTTTTACTAACAGCAGTGTGCTGGGTACTTACATCCTATAGAGGGGGCCACCCAGATGGAAGATATCAAGAAGTTTGAATCTTAATGAATGTTACTACCAAAAACAATATTTGGGTATATTTTCATGTTTCAGTCAATTTTTTAAATTAGTCTGAATCACCAAGGAAATGACATTTGTCTTGGGTCACCAATGTATTTTTTTAAATGGGATTTTTCTTGTTGTTTTGTTTTGTTTTGTTTTTTTATGATATAACTATACTTAACATGAATTTTTCTTAGGGCTCTTATTTTAAGTATAGCCATAGCCACTTATGGGCAGGATTGAAAGTTTTATTCTTTTTGAGCAACAGTGTTTCCTTGATTTTTGTAGTGTGTAGTCTGATAGGACGGTATTACCAAATATTTGGTAAGCTGTATAGAAGTTAGATCATGACTGCTAAGTTTTCCTTTTAGCATTTTCAGCTGTCCCAGTAAGTCACACACAAGTGATGCAGATTCTAGAACACTTGACTCTGCTCTCTGCCAGTGAACTTATACCATATGCAGAAGTATTAACATCCAATATGAACCAGCTGTTGAATTCAGGGGTTCCGCGGCGAATTCTTCAAACGGTCAATAAACTATGGATGGTTCTTAATACTGTGATGCCTAGAAGGTAATTTCAGTGTATTGTTTCATGTAATAAATAAGTGTATAGCAGTGATTGTATACAATAACCTAAACTTAAATGTGGAAAAAATGGTTGAGTATCTGATAATATAAATCCTTCCTAAAGACTGCTAATTAGAGAGCTGTTATAACTTTAAGGAAAAGGATAAACTTTCTTTGGGGCGCCTGGGTGGCTCAGTCGGTTAAGTGCCAACTTCAGCTCAGGTCATGATCTTGAGGTTTGTGGGTTTGAGCCCGGCATCAGGCTCTGTGCTGACAGCTCAGAGCCTAGAGCCTGCTTTGGATGCTGTGTCTCCCTCTCTCTTTCTGCCCCTCCCCCACTCATGCTCGCTCGCGCTCTCTCTCTCTCCCTCACTCACTCTCTACCTACCTCACTCTCTCTCTCTCTCTCTCTCTCTCAAAAATGAATAAACATGAAAAGAAATTAAAAAAAAAAGAATAAACTTTCTTTTAAGAAACAGAGAGAAACTTTAAAGTATTTCCAACTTGAGAAAGTTCTTTAAAAATTAGTTCCTCATGTATGGTCTTTTGTGGCTAATTGTGATTTAGATCACCATTGTATCTTCCAATCATTGCCATGGCTTCAAATTTTGCTGCACATTAAAAATCACCTGGAGAGCTTTTAAAACCCCTAACCCCCAAGTTGTAACCCATGCCAATTAAATCAGAATGTCTGTTGGTGGTCATTAGGTCAGCCATTAGTATTTTTTTTTTAAGTATTTCCCGGTGATTCTGGTGTGCAGTAAAGTTTAGAGAATACTGGATTAATTATTTTGCCTTTACAAAGATGAGTCTCTCCTGTTCCATATATTGTATCAAAAACACCTGGTTTAAGTAGGTGATGGGGATGGAGTGCACTTGTTGTGATGAGCACCGAGTGTTTTATGTGAGTGTTGGGTTACTAAATTGTACACCTGAAACTAAAATTACACTAGGTTAACTAACTGGAATTTAAATAAAAACAAAAGAAAATACTGTTTAAATAGAGAAACAACCAAAAACACCTAGTAAAAACAGAATGCTGGGCTGGACTTACCTGTGATTTTGATTCAGTAGGTCTGGGAATATTTATGCTTTTTATTTTTTTAATTTTTTTTTTTTCAACGTTTATTTATTTTTGGGACAGAGAGAGACAGAGCATGAACGGGGGAGGGGCAGAGAGAGAGGGAGACACAGAATCAGAATGCTTTTTATTTATTTATTTTTTTTAAATGCTTATTATTTTGAGAGAGAGTGCGTGTGTGCCCACAAGTGGGGAAGGGGCAGAGATTGAGAGAGAGAAAGAGAGAGAGAGAGAGAGAGAGAGAGAGAGAGAGAGAGAGAGAGAATCCCAAGCAGGCTCTGATTCAGGGCTTGATCCCACAAACCATGAGATCATGATCTGAACTAAAATCAAGATTTGGATACTTAACCAACTGAGTCCACCCAGGTGCCCCTATACTTTTCAAATTTAATTTTTACTTATATCAGATAAAGAAATACACATAACTTAAGAACATAAATAGTATATTCCTTCCCATTTTAGACTGTTGCTCCCCAGAGACAACTATTTTCAGCTCTCTTACCTTTTTATTCTGGCATTTATGTCCCCCCATCTATCTCAGTAATATAATTACTATGATTTCCTGACTATCCAATTTAGAAATTATCTTACGACTTTCCACTATACAAGATAAAGGGTTAGCACTTTTACCTGTTTGCTCCTCCATGAGTTCCTCTTCCCCCAATACATACTTTCCCTTCCTCTGTGTCTCCCAACACAGTAATATCAAAATTTTTGGTTGAAGCAGTATTCAATGTGCCTCTTAAGTCGTAATTTTATAGGTGACCTATGCGATATCCTTTGATTACAGTCTCTTTCCTATACAGCTGCCTTCCTTTATACCTTATACACAAACCCTGAGTTAATACTTTCCTCTTCCATTTGCTTGGGGTTTGTTTTGCTTTTGTTTTTGTTTTGTATCAACTAATTCATCCCTCAACTTCATTGAGAGGAAATTTACTTTACAATTAGTTATAATACATCAGGTAATGTATCAGTAACATTTTTTTGTTGGAAACATTCCTTTCATAGCTTTCCATCTTCATTTTTCAATTTGGGACATGCACAGTAGTCATCCTGGAATTGCTTTTGTCTCTCTTTTTGGATTCCATGTTTTTCTCTTTCTTGGTTTACGTCTTCATTTTAGTGAGTGGAACACACACTCAAGTTGTTCCCTGAGAAAGGGTGTTTAGAGAACTTATTTATTTTTTGAGACTTCCAGGTGTGAAAAGGTTTTTATTCTTCCCATTACATGTGATTATTCTTTAGCCTGGGTGTAGAGTTCTAGCTCAATTTTCCTTTCAGAAATTTGAAGACTTCATCCTACTGAATGAATTGAGCTTCCCTTGTTGCTATTAAGTAATCTAATGATATACCAATTCCCACTCCTTTGTATGTGACCATTGTTTTTTCTCTCTTAAATTGTAGGGTTTTTTTCTTTCACTGTTTTCTGGAATTTCATGATGATGTATTTTGGTGTGGGTCTTTTTTTATTCATAGTTTCATGTGCTTGGCCTTTTTTTAGTCTGGGACTAATGCCTTCATTTTTTTTTTTTTTTTAATGTTTATTATTTTGAGAGAGAGAGAGAGAGCACAAACAGGGGAGGGGCAGAGAGAGAGAGGGGGACACAGAATCCAAAGCAGGCTCCAGGCTCTGAGCTGTCAGCACAGAGTCCAATGCGGGGCTCGAACCCACAAACTGTGAGATCATGACCTGAGCTGAAGTCAGACGCTCAACTGACTGAGCCACCCAGGCACTCCTAATGCCTTCATTTCTAAGGACATTTTAATATATATATTTTTTCTTCAATAATTTTTTTCCTCTGTTTTCTGTAGTTTTTGTAATTGGGATTTTAAGCCTCTTGGTTTAAACCCCCTGATTTTTCAATTTTCTCTCTTCTTTTTAAATTTGTCTTTTAAATATATTTTCTGAATATTTCCTCAGTGTTATCTTCTGGTCTTTGATTTGAATTAAAAAATTTTGTTATATTCTTAATTTCTAAGAATTCTTTCTTACCTGAATATTTTTAAATGCCTACTGTTCTTGTTTCATATATGCAATATTCTGTCCTTTAAGGATATTAATTATAGGCTTAAGAAAAATTTCTCATCCCTACATTCTCTGTTTCTTTGAAGTTTCTTTCTGTTTGCATATTTTAAATATTTATTTATTTATTTACTTATTTATTTTTATTTGAGAGAGTGAGGGAGGGCCGATGTGGGACTTGATCCCACAATGCTGGGATCGTGACCTGAGCCAAAATCAAGAGTCAGACACTCAACTGGCTGAGCCACCCAGGTGCCCCTCTGTTTGCATATTTTAATCTTTCAAACTAGATGCTTTCCTTAGGTGTCTGATGACTCTTGGCTGTCCACTCATATGTAAGAGTGGACAAGCAAGCTCTATGTGCAAGGTGGGGCTGATGAACTCTGCGGCTTCCCTGTAAGAGATCAGGTACTCTTCATACTGGCATATCCTTCAGTAATTATAATATACAGTCAAGTTAGTAATCACTTTTATAGTTTTGATGTCTAATTTCTAAGTGGCATCTCACATTGAGATATTATGGTGATACAGAACCAGGACTTAATTTATGAGGCCAGATACAGTTTCAAAGTGCTGGGATTTTCATTCATACTTTTATATGCCATGATTATTCCATTACAACTGTGAGGACTTTTGAAACTACTTTGTGTTTACAGTTTTATCTTCATTTGTTTTAGAGACATCATACTTAAGTTAGGTTTCTATAGTTCTTAATTTTTCCAAGTTCATTCACATCTTTTTAAAAATTTTTTCCTGAATATATCATTCTAAGTTAGGAGTAGATGGCTCCAAGTTTGAAATATAATATAGCTGTTTTTGAACATGTGATTATTTTCTTATCAGGCTGTGGGTAATGACAGTTAATGCACTTCAACCTTCAATAAAGTTTGTACGACAGCAAAAGTATACTCAGAATGACCTGATGATAGATCCTCTCATTGTCCTAAGATGTGATCAGAGGGTACACAGGTATGTGTCATTTGAGTTTCATTTTTATTTTGGAGTTATACTTTGGAGAGTCAAACGAAATTGAAGAAGTTTAGTTTAAGCTTATATCTTACTGTTCTTACAGATAATTGGCAGTATGAGCTGTGAGGTTTTGTTTTTTTGTCTTCAGTCAAGAACTATTTATTCAGTTTAATATTTAATATGTGATTAGTAAAACCTAGCCTTGTTGCTAGCATTTTTGTAAAAGGCTTTTAAAAAACTGGCTTAGTATGAACTGTTATGTACACTAAAGCTGTGATCTTTTTGGCATTTTCAGTTGTGATGTTAGCTTGATTCCACACTTGTCTATAATTCCTTGTCAGTTTTTGAACTTAATCAATTGAGTTGAAGTGACTTCACCTCAAGGGGCAGATTTTGTTAATTCACATCATTAACATTTGAATTTCCAATTGCTAAGTAATCTCAAAGATATATAGGATGAGGGGCCTGCCTTTGAAGTGATTATTGCCTGTATGGGGAAATAATACAAACACATGAGAAGTTAAATAATATGGTCATTTGCAGATGAATGGTATAGTATATGAATGCTGTTAAAGGATCAGGAAAGATGTAGATGAAGTGGGACCTGAGTAGTATTTTAAAGGATAGAAATAGGGTTTAGATGAGTAGATACTATAATGATGGGGCTAAGGGGTCAAGGAAGGCATTGTGGGAAAAAGAACAGTTTTGAGCAAAAGTATAGAAACACAAATGAAAAAGGCTTTGTTGGAATGGAGGGGTAAGTTGTTGAGAGGAACACACTTTAGAACTGGAATGTCAAGTTGGGGTCAGACTATCGAGGGCCTTGAATGTTAGGCTAAAGAGGTCATGTAGGTGGTACCTTGAGAAGCCTTAGGTTAGATGGCTTGGGATGGGGGAAGGAAACTGGAGTTAAAGAAGACTTAACCAGGATATATACTCTCTGAATGTACTCCTCTCTCCTCAACTGAAGGATGATATTTGTGAAGTGACAAAAGTTGCAAAATCAGCCACGTATGGTTTGGTGAGATCAAGGTCTCATAGGAAATAGGAATCAAAAGAATGAATAGTATAAATGACACTTAAGTATCTAATAAAAGAAAAATAGCAGTAAATAACACTTCCGGAAAAAAACTTCTAAAACAATTTGTCAGTGTTAAAAATCCACTTAAGTAGGTAACTTTTCACTTGAATTGTCTCCAGTTGTTCAAGAAGTTGTCAAATTATGGTATCATAATGTATGTAATGTTTTTGTAGCTTAGATTTTCACTTGTGAAACTTTCCCCCCATTAATAGGTACTCTTATATCTATTGGCTGCATAATATTCCATATAGATACGCTATGCTTAACCCAATCCCTATTGTTGGATATTTTGCTTATTTCTGTTATTTGTTATCATCAGTAGTGCTGTGGTGACTGTGTACTGAGAATTTCCTTAGAACAGATTCTTTTTTTGTAAACATTTTATTTTTAAAGTTTATTTATTTAAGTAATCTCTGTAACCAATGTGGGGGCACAAATTCATGACCCTGAGATTAAGAGTTGCATGCTTTTCTGACTAAGCCAGTCAGGTGCTCCAGAGCAGACTCTTAAAAATAGAATTATGGAGGCAAAAGTAACATGCTCATTTTCAAGACTTTTCATTCATATTTTTCATATTCATATTTTGATTCATACTCATATTTTTATTCTGCCATGTAGAATGGCTGAACCAGTTTATAGATTGAATGTTTTAATATGTTTATTGGCTATTGCTATCTCTTCTTTATATTTTAGTCTACTTTTCTATTGTAATGCTTATCTTTTTTGATTTGGAAAGAGTTCTTCATAAAGGATATTAGCGCACGCACTCTCTCACGCACTCTCTCTCTATATATATAGCTGGTTTTTCCTGTGTGGTTCTATTTTGCCTTTTAATTTTGTTAATTAAAAAAAAACATTTTTTAATGTTTATTTTTGAGAGAGAGAGACACAGTGTGAGTGGGGGATGGGCAGAGAGAGAGGAAGACAAAGAATCCAAAGCAGGCTCCAGGTTCTAAGCTGTCAGCACAGAGCCTGACATGGGGCTTAAGCCCATGAACTGTGAGATTGTGACCTGAACCAAAGTCGGACACTTGACTGACTGAACCACTTAGTAGGTGCCCCAATTTTGTTAATTTTTTTAAAATTTAACTTTTTTACCAAGTGATCATCCAAATGGTTTTTAAAAATATCAAATAATATAAAAAGATATATGCATAAAAAGATACGACGTTTAGGATTTGCTTTGAACTAACCCAGTGTTGGTGGTGGGAAAGTGGATGCGGGCATAGAGGAAATGACTGGCCATATGTCGATAACTGTTGAAGCTAGGTGATTAGTTATTGGAGATTCATTATCATATTTCCTTTTTTATGTGTGTATGAAACTTTTCATTACATTAGTAATGTGAACAGACACATTAGTGTTCATTAGTAAGTGAACAAACACATTAGTGTTCATTAGTAAGTGAACAAACAAGAAGATTAACAGTAAGAAAAAGGTATACAGTGAAAAATCTTATTCTTTCTCATTATCTACCACGTTGCCATGGCTAAAGCAAAATTGTTCTTTGGCCTCCTGACCAATCCTAGTTACGTGTCCAGAGAAAACTTTGTTGTCATAATAGTTTGTATGTAGTTTTACTTTCTACATATTTATAAATTTATAAGTAGAAATACTTTTTTCCCCAGGGGTTTAAAAAAAACACAAGTAATACATTGTAGGTATTATTTTGTTCTTTTAAAAAAAAACTTAGTGTTGTTTATATGTTTTCCATATTGATACACATAGTTCTACCTCATTTGTTTTAACTTCTGCATAGTATTCCATATGTAAATTACTAGGCCTGTCCTCCAGAAACTCTGATTTGAAATTTTGGAATGGAGCTTGAGTTGTTTTTGTTTTGTTTTGTTTTGTTTTATTCAAATAAGTACCCCAGATTATTCTTCTCTTCAATTTTAGGAAACATTGCCATAGTTTTTTAACCATTGACATATTTTTTTTTTTCACTGTGAATACACAGATGCTTATTATAGAAAATTTGGACATTTCAGAAAAACCATGGATATATTATTGATGAACATTTAAGCTGTTTGCATTGTTTCACAGTTATAAACACAGCTATACTGCCTGCTTATGCACACATGCTAGTTCCCTCTGTGATAGACTGAGAAGTGACATTTTCCGGTTATTCTAAGGGCTTGGCTTTTTAAATTTTAGTGGTTACTAATTTGTCTTTTTTGTTGTTTTCTTTCTTTTTTTTTAAAAAGTTTATTTATTTTTGATAGAGGGAGAGTGTGGGTGGGGAGGGCAGAGAGAGAGAGGGACACAGAATCCGAAGCAGGCTCCAGGCTCTGAGCTGTCAGCACAGAGCCTGATGCAGGGCACGAACTCACAAACTGTGAGATCATGACCTGAGCCAAAGTTGGACGCTTAACCGACTGAACCACCCAGGCGGCCATTTATATTTCTTATATTTGTTCTTATCTCACTTAAATTTAATCTGTAACATTCTTTTAGGAATGAATAACTATATTCTTTTATAGATGAGGAAACTGAGGCTCAGAAAATAACTTACTCCAGGTCAAGTGGATGAAGAACTTTTGGAATACAGAGTTGTCGTGCTCCAAAGAAGAAACAAGAGTAGAAAGAATTAACTATTCTGTTCTAATCTCCTTCATGTTATCGATAATAGAATATTTCTCTTTGAGGACAGCTGCTTCGCAGTTTCATCATCTAAGAGATTTACTGGTAGTGTCAACGTTTGCAAAAAAGGAATCTTGTCTCTAGGGCATACATTTATATTTGATTTTAGCTGATAAGATGGAATAGTTAATACTTAAAATATTTTCAAATAATCTTGAAATACAGAGGTTAAGACAAATATATTAAACTTTTATGTTTAGAATAAATATTTCAGTGGGAAAAGTGTTACTACTCTTTTTAGTTTTTTTCAGGTACTGTTCAGGACTGATTGATCATGTTCTGGCTAATTTATAAATTTATTTCTTTCTCAACTATTTTTCTTTTTTCTGTGTTTAGATGCCCGCCACTGATGGATATCACTCTACACATGTTGAATGGATACCTTCTTGCATCCAAAGCCTATCTTAGCGCTCATCTGAAGGAAACAGCAGAGCAAGATAGGCCTTCTCAGAATAATACAATAGGCTTAGTTGGGCAAACTGATGGCCCAGAAGTTACCAGAGAAGAATTGAAAAACGCATTACTGGCTGCTCAGGTAATAAAATAGAATTTGGTCTAGAAAGGCATGAGCTTCTGTCTTAATATAATGAGTTAAATAGCCCTCTGTGTACAATGGTGACATATTATGAATTTCTTTTTTTTTTTTTTTAATGTTTATTTATTTTGAGAGAGAGAGAGACAGAATGTGTATGGGGGAGGGTCAGAGAGAGACGGAGACACAGAATCAGGCTCCAGGCTCTGAGCTGTCAGCACAGAGCCTGATGCGGGGCCTGAACCCCCAAACTGCGAGATCATGACCTAAGCCGAAGTCGGACACTTAACCAACTGAGCGCCCACCCAGGTGCCCCATGAATTGCTTTCATTACAGAATGTATTATAATGGTATTACCTTTGCCACTGAATATCAAATGGACTGTATTACTAAAATTAGGAATAATCTTTATGATATTAGGTTAATAGCCATTTATTTTATTTTATTTATTTTTTGGTTAATAGCCGTTTAAACAAGATTTACATTTTAACAAAATATAAAACTTTTGTTTCTTAAAATCAAATGGTGGAGACAAATAGAACAAGAAGTATATATATAATAAAATGTCATGTAGTGGTAAATAGTATGACAACATAAGGAGTTTGGTTTTATATTTAGAAAAGTTTTATAACAATGTAGAATTTTACTGAAACCGTAAGTAGTCATTTTTTGAATAAGACAGGAGATGTGAGATGATTAAATGTTAAACAATTTGAAGTCTTTAAAGTAGAAATGTTTTCTTAGTTTGAAATATATTTTCTGAGGGACGCCTGGGTGGCTCAGTCAGTTGAGAATCTGACTTTTTTTTAAGCTTTTGTTTATATATTTTAGGAGAGAGAGAGAGTGAGCGCAAGTAGGGGAGAGGCAGAGAGATAGAGGCAAAGAGAATCCCAAGTAGGCTCCACACTATCAGCGCAGAGCCTGACACGGGGCTCAGTCTTATGAATCATGAGATCATGACCTGAGCCAAGATCCGGAGTCAGACACTTAATCAACTGAGCCACCCAGGCACCCCAAGCGTCTGAGTCTTGATTTCAGCTCTGGTCATGATCCCAGGATCGTGGGATCAAGCCCCGTGTTGGGCTCTGTGCTGAGTGTGGAGCCTGCTTAAGATTCTCTCTCTCTTTCTGCCCCTCTCCCTCCCTCACGTGCTTTTTCTCTCTCTAAAATAAAATAAAGAACAACCAAAAAACAAAAACAAAAACAAAAGCTGGAACCGAGATATATTTTTTGAAATATTTTCATTGGCAATTAATGGAATTCGAATAATAATATAAGTCCACAGTCCCTTATCTGTGATACAGAAATCCAAAAAGCTATGAAAACTGAAGCATTTTTTTGGTAATTCAGTTGGCAGAAAAACCTGACCTGATGTGGTCTCATTTGTGACCTGAATTGATATGAAGCTATTTATGGCCTTATCCCACTTGTTTGTGAATATTGTTCTGCTGTAGAAATGTGAATATGTTTGACTGCAGTGTGTGCTACCCTAGTCTCTGCTGGAGGTATTATATAATATCACATTAAAAGGAATTCTGGGGGCACCTGGCTGGCTCAGTTAGTGGAGCATGCGACTCTTGATCTTGGGGTCGTGAGTTTGAGCCCCATGTTGCGCATAGAGCTTTCTTAAAAAAAAAAAAAAAAAGATTTCTGAGTTCTAAAAGAAATCTGGCTCTCAGTTTCAGATAAGGGATTGAGGATTGTAATAGCTGCCATTTACATAATGCTTGTTATATGCTGAATGCTATTCTAATTTCTTTATATATGTAATTTAATTTATATACAATTATATATGTAATATACATGTTACATATTATTTATATAATTTATATATTTAATACTAATCTAAGTTCTTTATCTCATTTAATCTTCACAGCCAATCTGTGAGGTATGGAGTATTATCATCTCCATTTTTATAGATTAGGAAAATAAGACTTAGGGAGGTTAAGTCACTTGCTCAAGGCCACACATTTAGTAAGTGGCAGAGCTAGTATTCAAGCCTGGGTAGTCTGGCACCAGAGTCTACAAACAAAAACACAACAAATCAATAACAACCCCAAACCAAAAACCCTTCAACCCAAGAATTATAAAGTAAAGCTGACCTTACTTCATTAATGATTATAATGTAAGGCTAACCTTACTTTATGATCAAGTTCTGAAAACAGTTAGATGAAGTAATTGTTTTCTTCCATTCCAGGCAATGGCTATCTTCCAGAGATAGATACATCATGGTGTGTGTGTGTGTGTGTGTGTGTGTGTGTGTGTGTATATTTTTTTTTTTTCTTTTTTTTTTTAACTTTTTCCTGCTAGGTAAGAGTGATTATAGCTCTCCTTTATATGTAGGGGCATTGAGTAGATCACCCTCAGGAAATTACTGTTCTATGAAATGACACTCAAGCTTGTAGACTGAGCAACAATGAGTTGTACAGGTGGAATAGATCATAAGGTAGAACTTTTCCTTGCAAAACCAGGGTCTTAAAGAGCTCATCTTCAAATTAAAAGGGAAAAAGAGCTTTAGGAGGTGACTTTTAGGCATTAATTATTAACCACCATCTTCAGAGGAATTAATTAGTTGGTGAGAAAAAAGGCCAGGTGAGAAAAGAGGAGAATGCAGGATAAGATCTTTGGAAATGTAGGAATTTAAGAGAAAGGAAAGGAGATTCTGGTAGAAGTTATTTTTTGCTTGGGCCTGTTTTGGATGTCATCGAATCAGAATACTCTTCTAGTAGATATTCTTAAACTGGAGTCCATGGATCTACCTTAGTGATATGTGACTACCCTGAAATTATATATTTGTTTACATTTTAATTTTTTTAAAGCTTTTATTTAAATTCTAGTTAGTTAAGATATAGTGTATTGTTGAGTTCAGGAGTAGAATTTAATGATTCATTACTTGCATATAACATCCAGTGTTCATCTCCAGTGTTCATCACAAGTGCCCTCCTTAATGCCCATCACCCATTTTGCTCATCCCCCACCCAGCTCCCTTCCAGCAAATCCTGTTTGTTCTCTGTAGTTAAGAGTCTTTTATGCGTGTGCCTCCCTCTCTTCCCCCCCCCCCTTACCCCTGTGTTCATCTTTTGTGTGTGTGTGTGTGTGTTTATTTTTGAGAGAGAGACACAGTATGAGCAGGGGAGATACAGAGAGAGGGAGACATAGAATCTGAAGCAGGCTCCAGGCTCTGAGCTGTCAGCACAGAGCCCGAGGAGGAGCTCAAACTCACAGACCTGACCGTGAGATCTTGACCTGAGCTGAAGTCAGATGCTTAACCAACTGAGCCACCCAGGCGCCCCACCCCCCTTTTTTTAATTAATTTTTTTTTTTGAGAGAGAGAAGTTTGCAAGTGGGGGAGGGTCAGAGGGAGAATGGAGATAAAGAAGCTCAAGCAGTCTCCACGCCCAGTGTAGAGCCACCGCAGGGCTCTGTCTCAACAACCATAAGTGAGATCATGACTTGAGCCAGAATCAAGAGTTGGATGCTTAACCTACTGAGCCATTCAGGCACCTGTTTTGTTTCTTAAATTCCACATGAGTGTAATCATATGGTATTTGTCTTTCTTTGGCTTATTTTGCTTAGCATAATATTTACATGTTCATTTTTATACAGAGAAGGTGTGTAGTTTTCTTCAGAGACTTAAAAGGGTCCTGAACAAGGACCCTAAACAAAGTGAGAATCGCTACCCTATAGATTGTTCACATTTGCTTTTAAAAGTACCTCTTTTTTTTTTTTTTTAAAGAAGTTAATTTACCACTTTTGTTCATGTGAAAACAAAATTAGATTTGGTTTTCAAACAAAATTTTCAGAAACTTCTTCAATTCACTGTTTTATTTGGTTGTAGGATAGTGCAGCTGTCCAGATTCTCTTGGAGATTTGCTTACCTACTGAAGAAGAAAAAGCAAAGGGTGTCAATCCAGACAGCTTGCTAAGGAATGTTCAAAGTGTTATTACTACTAGTGCTTCAAATAAGGGAATGGAGGAAGGAGAAGACAATTTGCTCTGTAACCTTCGAGAAGTTCAGTGCCTTATCTGTTGTCTGTTACACCAGATGTACATTGCTGATCCCAACATTGCTAAACTTGTTCACTTTCAGGTGTGTTTTCAAAGAATGATGCTTTATGGTTGAACTTTATTTTTGAGGGAGGGGGAGTGCTTTGATTATAAAGTTAATAAGGATCAGTCAGAAATTGGAGATCACATAAATGATCATAGTCCTTTGTAATAGGGAAAAAAAATCCAGATTTTTTAGATATTATTTCAGACTAACATGTTTAATTTATCTCTGTTCTAGTGCACCAGAAAGGCGAAATGCCAGGATATATGTAAGGCATGGTAGCCTTCTGAGCAACTTTTACATAAAGGAAGAAAAACATTCCTGTGTATTTTTCTCTGTATTTGGCTTATAGTTTTTTATTTCTAACTTTTCCCCCCTTTCTTGTTGTGATAGGGTTATCCTTGTGAACTTCTACCTCTGACAGTCGCAGGTATTCCATCTATGCACATCTGTCTGGATTTCATACCTGAGCTTATTGCACAGCCAGAACTTGAAAAACAGGTAATGAGCATTTTGGAGCTTTAGGAAAATTTTAATCTCTCTCCAGTCTTTAGTTGTCAAGCATTTAACAATTTAATACTTTAAAAAAAAAAAATTTTTTTTAATATTTATTTTTGAGAGAGAGAGAGAGAGAGAGAGAGCGAGAGCATGAGTGGAGGAGGGGCAGAGAGAGAGGGGGACACAGAATCCAAAGCAGGATCCAGGCTCCGAGCTTTCAGCACAGAGCCTGATGCGGGGCTTGAACTCATGAGCCATGAGATCATGCCCTGAGCCAAAGTCTGACATTCAACTGACTGAGCCACCAAGGCGCCCCAAATTTAACAGTTTAATACTTAAGGATTCTTCAGAAACATGTAACATTTTGGTTTTGTATTGCAGATATTTGCTATCCAGCTGCTTTCTCATTTGTGTATCCAGTATGCATTACCAAAGTCACTCAGTGTGGCTCGCTTAGCTGTGAATGTCATGGGAACTTTGCTAACAGGTGTGTAGCCAACGAGCATCAATAATAACAACTTCTAACATAAAGTAATACATATTTTTCTGAATTTAGTAGCACGATGTTTTCTGTGTTACTAGTAGTTTATGCCATCTCTTCATTTATTCTTTTGAAAAATTTTCTGTTACAAATATAATTTACAGTGAAGAGATGAATAGGTAAGCAAATAGCATCTTTTATTTTGTGAATGAATGTATACACATGTAAGTAAATATAATAAGCTTTCCACATTTTATGAATGAAAATCAGATCTGCTTTCTGATTGTAATTATGTCAATAGAAGACAAGTTGCAATTTATTACAACTGCTTAGTTACAATTTATTACAAATGTAATCATAATGTATAAATAAGAGATAAATATATAAGTTGTTTCCTTAAGTTTTAAAACCTACTTTAATATTTTAATCACTGTCTGGTTTGTAGAGTTAAATGGTATGAAAATAAACTACTTTAAAAGATATGAACTATATATTACTTGGCAACCAAAAAGAATGAAATCTTGACATTTGCAACTATATGGATGGAACTAGAGGGTTTTATGCTAAGCAAAATTAGTTGGAGAAAGACAAATATCATATGATTTCACTCATCGGAGGACTTTAAGATACAAAACAGATGAACATAAAGGAAGGGAAGCAAAAATAATAGAAAAACAGGGAGGGGGACAAAACATATGAGACTCTTCAATATAGAGAACAGAGGGTTGCTGGGGGGGATGGGGAAGAGGGGATAGGCCAAATAGGTAAGGGGCATTAAGGAATCTACTCCTGAAATCATTGTTGAACCATATGGTAACTAACTTGGATGTAAATTAATAAATAAATAATAAAAAAAGAAAAAAATAAAAGATATGAACTATAATTCAATCTTTTAACGTTACGCCTTAATTTTATATTCTTTCTTAGTGCTCCTATACTACTTTATTGATTTTTCTTTTCATTGTATTCACCTCATGTTATGATTAGTTTTCGTGGTTAAGAGCTTTAACTGCCTGAGTTCAGTCCCAAGTCCATCACTAACTGGCATGTAGCCTTGAACAAGTTTCTTAATATAAGGTTTATTTAAGAGCTTTCCTCCTTTATAAAAGAGGTATCATCATAATACTTTCCTCATTCATAAAACTGTGAGAATTAAATAATACTTGTAATGCACTTAACACAGTGCTTGGGAGTAAGAATTTATGTTGGATGATGGCTGACTATTACATTAGATTGTAAACTCCTTGAAGGCAGGGATCAGCCCTGTCTTAGAAAACTTAGTACAGAGCATGGTACTTAATATATTTAGTAGGCCATGTACATTGAATTTATATCTGTAAAGTAAAAAGTTGTTTAACTTCTTTCCAACAGTTTTAACGCAGGCTAAGCGTTATGCTTTTTTCATGCCAACTCTGCCAAGTTTGGTCTCTTTTTGTCGAGCATTTCCTCCCCTATATGAGGATATTATGTCTTTGCTGATCCAAATAGGGCAAGTCTGTGCCTCTGATGTTGCCACTCAGACAAGAGACATTGATCCAATTATTACACGTAAGTAGTAACTTATTTTCAAAGTTGTTTTGATATATCAAAGAAAAAGGCCAAAATCCTTTCCAGATTCCTTGCCTTAATTAATTCATTTTTTTTTCCTTATGTTTCTAGGTCTTCAACAAATAAAGGAGAAACCGAGTGGATGGTCTGGAATCTGTAAAGATCCATCTTACAAAAATGGATCTGGGGACACTGGAAGTATGGATCCTGACGTACAGCTCTGTCATTGTATTGAAAGCACAATAATTGAAATAATAAACATGAGTGTTAGTGGAATTTAAAAAAAAGTAAAACAAAAAAGTGAAGCTGTTTGCTGCATATACTCAATACAAATCTGCATCTTATAACAACTTTAAACTGAATGGGAACAGTAACGTCTTGGAATCATTAAACGATTCATTTCAACATGAATATAATTTAGAACTCTCTTAAGAATTGTGCTTGCTTGTATTTGATTGGCAGTTCTTTGGATCTACTTTGCTGGTATGTTTATATTGTAGCAGCAGAGCTTCTTTTGTTGTTTTTTGTTTGTTTGTTTGTTTGTTTTTTCCTATTGGGAGCACATTTAAGAAGTCCTTATTGGAAGGTGAATTTGGCCTTGTATTTAGCATTTGCAATAAAGGAAAAGTGCCATGCCTTTAACTTAATTTCTTATAAAGATGAGTGGGTAGCCCTAGTTTATGGCTGTCAGCTCATAACAGTGTAACAATGATGCAATGATGAGAGGGAGAAAAAGGGAAGGGAGACTTCAGGAAAAATTAGTTTAAATACCTGATAGAAATTGCTAAAACTTGCAATGCAAGTAATTACAGATGAGAATTTTAAGATTTTACATATTTGCTTCAATTTTTACTAATATGTAGACATATGTTTAAAGAGATACTTGAATAATTTGGAATTTTAAGATACTGGTTTAAAAGAAACATCTTTGTGCATAGAAGAACCTGAAAAGAGATCTCATTTCGTTGTTGTTTTTTTAAATTTATTTTTATAATGCTTTACTAACTTACCTAGGGGTCAGTGGTGGGAAATACATTGGTATCTAATTAAAGTTTAGGGCAGTAAAACGCACTAGATTGAAGTGCTCTTGGTGTACCATTAGGATTATAATTCATGTCTTAATTTTAGAAGATTTCTGAATAAAAAAATAAACAGTATTTCGACCTAAGGAAAAATTAAAAAGTGTAAAGTACCATGTGGGTGAAGGATTTTGCAGTTGTGTTAGTAACTTCCATTGATTAGGCAGATGCATTCAGGTAACCCATAATCCTAATTTTTCCCCCCTTAATTAAATATCCAACATAGAAGGTACTTTTCTTTGCTTTCTGAGAAATACCTGAATGACACACTCCTCCCAACCTCTCCAGTCCCCTGCTTTGAAACAGACCTCTTCACTTGTATAAGAAATTAGGTAGACTAATAAGAAAGTGTGGTTTTTTTAAGAAAAGAAACTTAACCTTAGTCTTTTCAGTAGTGTATAGGCACATCTCATTTTCCTCCTTTGTAAAATGGAATTACTACTGGCCCTACCTCATAAGGGTATTATATGAGAACTAATTTGTAGCTATTTCAAATCATGAAGTACACAGCATCACAGATGATAGAATATTTATACCTTTTATTAGATGCTTAATGTTCAATTAAGTAATTTTGATGCAAAAAGTAAAAGCATACACTTAAAAAATACCGTAAGAATTTTCATATTTTTAAAGAAAGCAGTTTTATAGTCTTTTAAGATTAAATACAACTGCTCCTGTTTTGTTTTGTTTAGTTTTTAAACAGAGGCTTTGGAATATTTTGTGAGTACGTAACTTCTAGGAGTTCAGAAAATGTTGAAATGTTTTCTAACTAAATGCAGTGCACATTCCTGGATCAATTTTCAAAGACTGGTCAAAACCTGCTGTGTTAAAATAACATATGCTGTTTTTCATCAGATTTGTTGATGATGTAAATAAAATGTGTAAATATATTAGTAAATGTTAATATTCATGTATTTTAAGTTAAGGTTAAGATTTGTCACAATGTGATTTTTTTTTATTCAGGTGAAAACAGATGTGTGCAACTATTTTGAATATTGGTTTATAAACATTCATATTCTTTATCAAATGAATTTGTAGTTTTTGTGTTTCATTTCACTGCAGCTAACTTGAAAGGGACATTTCAAGGTACTGGAATCTAGGGGTCACTGGCTCCAGGGTTTATGTATGTCCCTTTCTGTTATGCCACATACATCAAATGACAATACAAAGTTATAGTCAGTTGAGAGCCTTAGGAATTTAGGAACAGGAAATCAGAATAGTTACCTTGGAGCAGTTACTTAAAAGATTGGATATTTAAAAAATATTTTAAATTAAAAGAAATTAAAAACAATTTGTAAATGCAGAATAGCAATTTGAAGGTATTTTAAGGACTTATTTTTTATATATTATCCTTCATTCCACTGTCTTAACAAATTACATTTTTTGTACTTTCCCTTCATCTTTGCTTATGCACACATATTTGTCATATAATGGAAGTAGTGGTACCCACTAATGGTATACGGTTTGGAGTCTGCTTTTTTTCATTTAATTTTATATGGAATTGTTTTTTACAAGTTGTTTAATTTTTATAATTACAATTCATAGTGATTTAGTTTTATAATTATTGGCTTCATGATGATTGAATTGGTATATTATAACCATCTTCCTATTACTATACGGAAGTTTATTATTTTTTTTCAGTACTACAATAGGCGCTGTTATCAACTGAGGTATTATTACTTTTTCTTAATTTTAGATTACTTATTTAGGATAAATTTATGAGTCTGAGAGGGCCAGATTGAAGGGTAGAATTTTTTTTCATGACTGTAAGTAGTGTCATTTGGGGACGATGTAGTAAAAATGAAAGGCAAACAAATCCTGCTGCTCCCTCCTGGAGCAAACCTCTCTCCCAAACCAGTTTCTCGAATTTGAGAAAATGTCTCAGGTTTTGCTTTTTTTGGACACTAGTATTTTAATCAAGTTTCAGGCTATACAGAACTTTTTAAAAATAACAATTCAGAGGGATCATGATTAACCTACTTTTGAGGAACTTTAAGTGTACTTCTTGGCAAAGAATAAACTGGCCTTTAAGGGCCAGAAGGTGGATGAGCCACAATAGAAGGTAGAAGTTACCTGGTGCTGGAAGACCTCGAGAGCGTTTGTCTGGTTTAATTTGGTATCGGAGAAAGCCTTGAATATTATGAGATACTGTAGCCGGTTGTCATCGAACTTTTTCTCCTGGTTTGGCTCAGTCTGGCAATTCTCGCTTCAAGTCTCTATACCCTGACTGCTTATAAAGTTAGAATTTGAATTAAGTGGCACTGATGAGTGCTCGAAGAACTCGGCAAGACTTAAAGGTGTTTTCTCTATGTTAGTCTACAGACTTTAAGAATACAGACTTTGGGTTTCCAAGAAAGCTATACACAGGTTAAATCACCGGTTTCAAAAAGTCAAAGAGAACTCTTTTCCTTTAAATCCCTGAGATTTGGACGAGTCGTTCACGCTTTGGGTAGTTCCCCTTCCGGTGTCGCCACTTACCTTGGGCCGACTTTTATTGCGGAGGCTTCCATTGGATGCCAGAGTCCTCGCCTCCCTAAACTCCCGCCAGGACTGGTTGTTTCATTTCTGGTCTTGGCGTCTGATTGGTTGTCTGAGCTCGTCCGGCGATTGGATGTCGGGAGTTAAGGGGTGGGAGGCGGGAATTCGTCCGGGAGAGCGTGGTTGAGGGGACTGATGAGGGTTGGAGGGGAAAGCTAGAGCCGCCCGAAGACCGCGACCAGGCACGGGTGGTAGCAACCCCCTGAGGGAGAGAAAGAGGCTTGTGACCTTTCTTCTTTGTCAGCGCTCCACTGTATTTTTTTTTATTTTTATTTTTTTTTTGCGGCTATAGCTTTCCTTTTCTTCTGTGAAGGAAAAGCTTTCCTTTTCTTCTGCCTAGCCCTTAGGCGTTTCTTCGGTTTTCCCCTGGACAGGCAAGTCTGTCTCCCTTGCCCGGGAGTGCGCGAAATCTGCGGGAAGGCTGCTTCCGCTTTCGCCCTACCGCCTTGCTGGCTGGTCGGTGTTGATTGGATCACTAGGGCGTCTGGAATCTCTGCGGGCTGAGGGAGGAGGAAAGTATGAGGACGGAAACCTGGGGAGAAGGGGAGCCTGTCCTCCCTTGATGGGAGCGGAGTCCCGTTAGGCGGCCGGGAGCGACAGGCAGATACTTGTAGTTTGTTTTGGTTTTGTTTATTTTACTCAGTGTGCGTGGGAAGCTACCCCATTTTGAGATGCCTGTTGCCACAACTGGGGCGGGGGATGGATTGATTTGAAGGTCATATCTGAGTAACTAGACCAGCTTTGAGTTGTTGGTTCAGATTAAGGGGTTAGATTCCACCAAATTTCATTCTCAGAGCTTCACAGAATCACAAGATATTAGGACTGGAAAATACTTTAGAATAGTGGCTCTTCTTTTGGAACACATAGGCTATGGTTAAGGTTATAATTGGTTTTCCAATCTATTACACTGTTATTTCAACCATCCCTCCATCCCCAGTTTGAGTTTACAAGTTTTTTTTCACTATTGCAAAGTGGTACCGATGTATATCAGTCCCTCCCTACCCCGCCCCTTTTCAGTTATTTCCTAGGATATATTTCTGGGAATGAGAAGTATGTAGACCCTTTTTAGAAAAATTCAGTCATGCACAGAAACTTCATAGATCCCAGTTTCTGGATTATATATGTCGTAGGTTAAGAAAAGGTGGTTTAGAATTGTATCTATGTATCTTAGGTTAAGAAAAGGTGGTATAAAGTAGATCATTTCCTCTGTGTACCCATACTGAAGTTTGGGTACATTTCTGTACATTGTTATTCTTAATTCAGTGCCTGGCTAATTTTCATGAAAACCCGATCAGGTGGGTAGTATTATTTCCATTTCACAGATGAAGAAATAAGCTCTGAGAGGTTAAGTGATACACACAGAGGAATTTAAATGTAGGTTTGCCTTACTCCAAACTCATCTTCTTTTCATTATACCCCCCTGACCTTTAAATAAGAATTATTGGGCACCTACTAAGTGTCAGGCCATTGTTATTACAGATAAGGATCTTAGTCTATAGAAGTGAAGAGACATGATCAAGGTAACATATCTGAGTTGTTTTCAGAACCTGGTCTAGAACCTGTACTTTCTAGTTCCTAGTCCACAGCTTTGGCAGAGCATGGATGAAAATTGACATTTGTCAGATTCCAAGACATGCTCTCAACTGTTGTGATTTATAAGACTAGGAAATTTTTTTACTTCCATTTGTTTTGTTTAAACATTTATTCCAATTTTTATTTCCAGACATCTGTCCTAATGTTGGGTATCTGGTTTTCTTTGAATGGTGTTGTTTCAATATTGATTTTCATTTCTGTTGCAGTTAGGAATCTGAAGTAAAGAATAAAGCATGATGGCTTCAATGTGGTCTGAATATACAATTGGTGGGGTGAAAATTACCTTTCCTTATAAAGCTTACCCATCACAGCTTGCTATGATGAATTCTGTAAGTATTTTTTTTTAAATGTTTTATTTATTTTTGAGAGAGAGAGCATGAGTGAGGGAGGGACAAAGAGAAAGGGGGACAGAAGATCCCAAGAGGGATATACCCTGAGAGCAGCAAGCCTGATGCAGGGCTCGAACTCATAGACTATGATATCATGACTTGAGCCGAAGTCAGACGCTCAACCAACTGAGCCACCCAGGCACCCCCTGTAAGTATTTTTCAATAGTTATTTTAAGTCTTTATTAAGATACATATGTTTATAATTCATAAGGCTACATTCATTTTCTCAGATAGTAAATGGATTGAAAATATTTGCCTGCTTCGTTGAAGAACATCTAACCCTTGGAAAAATAATACCACTGCTAAACCATATATGTCCATGGATATAATGGAGGCAAAGGAGAACATTCTGAAAAATATTCTCAGCTCATTTGGAACTTCTATTTACTTTGCAGAATTACTGCTTTCTATGAAGTATTTGCTGTCTATTACACAGACTAGTATATTTTTTTGAGACTGTTCATATAGGCAATATGCAAACTTAAGGAAACCAACTGTGTTAAATCTTAATATTTTACTATATTTACTTTATACCTTGTTTACGAGTGTAATAGAGTATTTTACGTAGTTTAAATGTTACATAATGATACGATACTATACCTATCTTTGTGCAGAACTTTTTTTTCTCTTGACATATTTAAAATGTAGGCCTGGTGACTGTTAATCCATTTTACATGCTATATAGTATTCCATTATATGAGTATACCAGAATTTTTTTTTCTATTTTCCTTTTGATAGACTTCTAAATTGTTTACATTCTCTAGCAATTATAAACAGTGTTGCTATGAACTTTATTATTCATGTTTCCTTGTGTTCATGTGGGTAAAATTTGGAGTATATACATAGTACTGTACATGCTGGAGTTGGGTATCTTCAACTTTATTAGGAATCATTAGTTTTTGTGCAAAGTGTACAGGGGTGCCTGAGTGGCTCAGTTGGTTAAGCATCCAACCCTGGGTTTCAGCTCAGGTCATGATCTCACAGTTCATGAGTTTGAGCTCCGTGTTGGTCTCTGTGCTGCCAGTATGGAGCCTGCTTGGGATTCCCTGTCTTTCTCTGCCCTTCCCTCACTTGCGTGCTCTCTCTCTCTCTCTCAAAATAAATAAATAAACTTAAATAACAACAATAACAACAGAAACCAAAGTGGTTATAACAGTTACACTCCCATGAGCAGTAGCCTCCCTTGTTTTTATCAAAAATATTCATGTACTATATTCTAGTTTTACAGAAACCGTTAAGGCACAAATTGCTTTTTTTCATTTCTTTTTTGCTTGATATGCTTTTTAGGGCCATCATAATTTTAGGGAGAGATATAAAGGAATAAAGTTTAGATTTCACTAAACATGGGTGCTTGCTTCTGCTCTTGCTGTGCTCCCTTAAGTACAACCTTATTTCTCATTGTTGTATTTGTACTTCTCCTGGAGAGATACCCTATGAAGTAAATTGCTTATTGATTTTTTCATTGTTTTTGTGTCCATAGATTGTCAGAGGATTAAATAGTAAGCAACATTGTTTACTGGAGAGCCCTACAGGAAGTGGGAAAAGTGTAGCCTTACTTTGTTCTGCTTTAGCATGGCAACAATCTTTTAATGGTAAGTAGTTGTTGATATTTTCAGGTTCCTTATTGGGACCTGAAAAAAATATTTTAATAAATTACTTTTTATCCTGAATGGTTCAACCATGTTCTAGCTAATTTAAGTGTGGATTCTCTTTTAAGATATTTCTTTATAAGTTAAATATCTTCCAAAAGAGTTTCAATAGAGCAAAATATGTTCAGTTAATTCTAAAACAATTTTGAGCATAATGTAGTCCTTTATTTGATGATTCATAGTATGCACAGGAATCTTGGAATGCTTAGAGTTATCATTATGAAAATGATTATGATAATCTGTATTTAAAAGATGCAAGAGATTGGCCTGTAATGGTGTATAATATACACAAATAATTTGAGTAAATCCTTTAATGTATTTGCTTATCTGTCCCTTCCTCACAACATTAGAACATGGAATATATAAAGGAAACATTCTAATCGATTTTTCTACTTGTTTGGATGCTATATAAGCAAAAGTTTATTGTAATATTGTTTTCATGAATACATATTTTTTTTCCATTACTTTTATTTGCTAACAAAGGCCTAGTATATTGACTTTTATAAAAGACTAGCTGATGTACATAATGAATCCGAAATGCAGTATTGGATATGTTTTAGTTACATAATTAAATGGATTTGACCTAAAGTATTAGGAGAATTTAAAGTTAACCAGGAGTGTGTGTAGGTATGTATATATGTTTTTATGTGTGTGTCTTTTGAAGGGAAATCTACTTATAAGACTCTTAAAAATGAACAGTAAATATTTTATAACTTTTGTTCATTCTGATTGTTACTGATAATCTTTGGGGAAAAATGAGATAATCTGTTAATAATTTAAAATTTTAGTGGGAGACCAAAAAGTAGAATTAGTAGTATTTATGTAGTACAGATGGGAAAATAATGTCATTACTGCTTATAGAGAATATTCACCTTTTTTTTTTTTTTTTTTTTTTAGTTTCTATGAATTGTGTATTTATACATGTAGGCACACAATGTAGACCAATTACAATTTTGTATTTTATTTAAGTATTAAAAATTACCTGTTTTATTTAGTTTGAATATTGACCTTAAAGTATATTTTAATACATGTATCAGAATTGATACATCATGAAGCATGTTTCTATTTGAAATAGATGTATAAAGTGGAAATGACTTAACCCTTATATGTTTATGTTATTTGATGTATTGAGCTTTCAATTTCTTCATTTAAGGAAATAGCAGTAATTAAGAGTATACTTTAGGTCTTTATTTTAATCTTCCCTGCTTGATATTTTAATAAAACTTGATATAAATGAGTACTTGAGTGGTTAACATTATCTTTGACTATTACTAGATTTTTGCAATTATGTAAATTGATAACTCCCTCTATAAGTATTTCTGGCAGAAGTGTTTCTTGCCTGTTGTAATTTGATCCTGGAGATAGGTTGACCAACTTGCCCAGATCTGCCAGGTACTTTTCTAGTTTTAGGACTGAGAATCTTGTTTCCTAGGAAACCTCCCAATCCTGGGCAAATTGGGTGGTTGCTCATCTGAGTTGCAGAAGATTATGAATGTTTGTTAAATTAGGAATATTACAAATTGAGATTCTTTCATTTTTAGGAAAGCCGGTGGACAAAAGCTTAAGTAAAAAAGCTGAGGAACCATTGTCATGTTGTTGTGCATGCCATTCAAAGAATTTTACAAACATTGACTTGAAACAAGGAACTTCACATCATTTCAATTGTCCAAGTACACCACCTTCTGAAAGATATGGCACTTCATCAACTTGTCAAGGTAGTTTATACTTTGCCTGGCTCTTTTGATATCTGTGGTAGCCTTAATTATTGCTGTTATTAGATTTATCTAAGATAAATTTGGTTAGCATAATGGATTATGTATCTCCACCTAATTCTCTGGAATTATTTTCAGATAACACACAGAGTGGGGCGCCTGGGTGGCGCAGTCGGTTAAGTGTCCGACTTCAGCCAGGTCACGATCTCGCGGTCCGTGAGTTCGAGCCCCGCGTCGGGCTCTGGGCTGATGGCTCAGAGCCTGGAACCTGTTTCGGATTCTGTGTCTCCCTCTCTCTCTGCCCCTCCCCCGTTCATGCTCTGTCTCTCTCTGTCCCACAAATAAATAAACGTTGAAAAAAAAAAAAAAAAAAAAAGATAACACAGAGTAGTCAGATATCCTTGGACTATTGTATTCTTAGCTTGACTTTTAATTTATTCAGACATTTTGCTAGTTTAAATCATTTTTTGAAGAAGGCAGTGCACAATAAATGATATTTAGAAATTGATCTTATTTGTGGTCAGTATTGTTAGAGTTTAAAAAAATAATACTGATTTGTATTGTAAGACAAAATCAGTTAGCCTCATTCGTTCATCTTTATGAATTTGCCTGAACTTCTGAGGCCAGTATATCCTCTCTGAGACTTTTTTTTTTTTAAGTACATTAGTTTTTTTTTTTTAATTGAAGTATAGTTGACACACTGTATTACGTACATTAGTTTCAAGTGTGCAACATAGTGATTCAACAAGTCTAGGCATTATTCTGTGCTCACCACAAGTGTGTCTACCATTGTCACTTTAATGCTATTATAATACCATTGATTAGATTCCCTGTGCTGTACCCTTTATCCTTGTGACGTATTCATTCTGTAACTGGAAGCCTGTATGTCCCACTTCTCTCTGGCAGCCATCAGTTTGTTCTCTGTGTTTATGGGTCTGTTTCTGCTTTTCATTTATTCATTCAATTGTTTTGGTTTTTAGATTCCCCATATAAGTGAAATCATGTGGTTTTTATCTTTCTCTGACTTATTTCACTTAGTATAATACCCTCTAGGTCCATTCATGTTGTCACAAATGGCAAGATTTCATCCTTTTTTAAGGCTGAATAGAGAATCAGGTAAATTTTAAGTATGATCCTTTACTAGTTCTTACTAGATTTATTTAAGAGAAGTATACTAACAGACACCTGGCTGGCTCAGGCAGTGGAGGGTCCAATTCTTGCTTTCAGCTCAGGTCATGATCTCATGGTTCATCGATTTGAGTTCTGCTTCAGGCTCTGCACTGACAGTGCAAAGTCTACTTGGGATTCTCTCTCTCCTTCTCTCTGTCCCTCACCTGTTCTCTCCCAAAATAAACTTAAAAAAAAGAGAGAGAAATATACTAAGAATATCACAAGATTATTAATATTTAAAAGTATTTCTTTGGCTTTGAGTATATGGGAATGGTTAACCATTATTTGCCTAAGCTGAAAACCTAGGAAATATCCTGTATGCCTTGTTCTTCCATGTTTCTCCATGCAAACCTCTATCTCCATTGATACTTCCTTAGTGCCAACTACAATGTTTAGTTTAGAGTATGCATTAACTACTTGTACTGCTTTCACTCATGCCATTCTTTAATCACTTGTAGGAAGAGAGAGGTTGCTATGATTGATTTAAGTCTAAATAGTATCCATTTCCTAAAATCAGGGTTGGAGTCATCTTCCCCTAAAACACATGACTGTGGGGGCGCCTGGGTGGCTCAGTCGGTTGGGTGATCGACTTCGGCTCAGGTCATGATCTCGCAGTCCGTGAGTTCGAGCCCCGCATCAGGCTCTGTGCTGACAGCTCAGAGCCTGGAGCCTGTTTCAGATTCTGTGTCTCCCTCTCTCTCTGACCCTCCCCCATTCATGCTCTGTCTCTCTATGTCTCAAAAATAAATAAACGTAAAAAAAAATCAAATAAAAAAAATTTATAAAAAATAAAATAAAAAATAAAAAGCTTTAAAAAAACAAAAAACAAAAAACACATGACTGTGTGGAGGAGGGTAGCTGTTTGAACTAAAGTATGATTCTGTTAGGAATGAGGAAGAAGTGGTTGAATACATGCTAGAGAGGTGATCATTAATGTTGTCTACACTATTCTTTTAAATTTATTCTTTAATTTATTTTTTTTAAGTTTATTTTTGAGGGAGAGAGACAGAGCATGAGTAGGGGAGGACCAGAGAGAGAAGGAGACACAGAATCTGAAGCAGGCTCCAGGCTCTGAGCTGTCAGCACAGAGCCCGATGTGGAGCTTGAACTCACGGCCTGCGAAGTCGTGACCTGAGCCAAAGTGAGATGTTCAACTGACTAGGCCACCCAGGTGCCCCAATGTTTATTTATTTTTGAGAGAGAGAGAGAGACAGAGTATGAGTGGCATAGGGGCAGAGAAGAGAGAGAGAGACACACACACAGAATCCAAAGCAGGCTCCAGGCTCCCGGCTCCCAGCTGTCAGCACAGAGCCGGATACGGGTTTTGAACCCACAAACCGTGTGATTGTGACCTGAGCTAAAGTCAGATGCTTAACCAACTGTGCCACCCAGGTGCCCCAGTGTTGTCTACACTATTTTGACCCTTAGCCCTTTTGACTTTCTTTCCATTCCTTAAGAGGGTTATGCTTTCTCTTGTCTTAGAGCCTTTGTTTGTAGTGTCTCTTCTGAGGAAAATCCCATTTTCAGTTTGTTTTCCTGCTTTTCCTTTAGGTCTCAGCTTAAATATCACTTCCTTGAAGGAGCCATACTGACCTTTCTATCAGACTAGATTTGGTTTCTGTATTATATTCTGTCCTCTCACTGTGTACCTCTCCTTTATAGCACTTGTCATAGTTTTATTATCCATATGTCTGTATTCATCATTTATCAATCTCAGCTTCCCATAGCAAACTATGTACTCCATGAGGTCAGGGACCATGTCAGTTTGCTTATCGTTGAATCTTTAGTGCCTAGCAGAGTGCCTGGCATATAGTAGGTGCTAGCTAAAGATTTATTGTATGAATGAGTGGAATTGACTTTGAGATAATTATAGGAACTTTGGTTTATCTTTATATACAACCTGGTTTTTTTTTTTTTTTTTTTACGTTTATTTTGAGAGAGAGAGAGAGAGAGAGAGAGAGAGAACGAGCATGCACAAGTGGGAGGGGCAGAGAGAAGGAGAGACAGAATCCCAAGCAGACTCCACACCACTAGCCCAGAGCCCAATGCAGGGCTCTAAATTACAAACTATGAGATCATGGCCTGAACTGAGATCAAGAGTCAGGCCCTTAACTGACTGAGCCATGCAGGCACCCCTATACAACCTGTATTTTTTAAAAAAACAGCCTTATTGAAATATACCTGACATGACTATATATATGCATGGTAGGTACACTTTGATAAATTTTGACATAGGTGTGCCTTCATTAAACTTTCAGCAGCATCAAGATAGTGAACATATCCATCACCTTCAAAAGTTTTTTTTTTTTTTTTTTTTTTTTAACATTTATTTATTTTTGGGACAGAGAGAGACAGAGCACGAACGGGGGAGGGGCAGAGAGAGAGGGAGACACAGAATCGGAAACAGGCTCCAGGCTCCGAGCCATCAGCCCAGAGCCCGACGCGGGGCTCGAACTCACGGACCGTGAGATCGTGACCTGGCTGAGGTCGGACGCTTAACCGACTGCGCCACCCAGGCGCCCCTCAAAAGTTTTCTCATGCCCCTTTGTTATCCCTCTTTCCCAACCCTCCATGATTCACTCTCCCCAAACAACCACTGATTTGCTTTCTGTCAATATAGATTAGTTTGAATTTTCTGGAAATATAAATGGAATCATAGTTTGTACACTTATTTTATCTAGCCTCTTTCACTTAACATAATTCTTTTGAAATTCATCCATGTTGTTGCATGTATCAACGCTTTGTTCCTTTTTATTGTTAAGTAATTTTCTATTGTATGGATATACTACAAATGGTTTCTCCAGTCTCCTGTTGATTTATATTTGAGTTGTTTCTATTTTTAAGCTATTACATATAAAGCCACTATGAGTATTTGTGTATAAGTCTTTGTTATGGACATATATGCTTTCAGTTTTCTTGACTAAATACTTAGAAGTGATAGGACTAGATCATTTATGTTTAACTTTTTAAGAACCTTACAGACTGTTTTCCAAAGTGGTTTTACCTTCTTACATTCTCACCAGCAGTGGTTGGGAGTTCCCAATTCTTTATATCCTTGTCAGCACTTTTTTGCCATTCTAATAGGTATGTGGTAGTATCCCATTGTGGTTTTAATTTACATTTCCCTAATCACTTGTGACAGTTGAGCATAATTTCATGTGCTTATTAGCCTTCCATGTTATCTTCTCTTATTTTTAAGTTTTTTTTTTTTTTTTTTTTAAATAAAGAGAGTGCACTATGTGAGCAGGGGAGGGGCAGAGAGAGGGAGAGAGAGAATCCCAACCAGGTTCTGTGCTGTTAGCACAGAGCCCAACTCGGGGCTCCATCCTCGATCCTGATCCCAGGAACCGTGAGATCATGACCTGAGCCAAAACCAGCAGTCGGATATGGATGCTTAACCGACTGAGCTACCCAGATGCCCCTCTTTTTATATGTTTATTGAGCGTTTGAATAGCCTCTTCAATGAATTGCCTATTTAAGTTGTTTGCCCATTTTTCTATTGGGTTGTTTCTTACTGATTTCTAGGAGGTGTGTTTTGTGTTTTTTTAAAATTCTAGATAGGTCTTATTTCTTTATAATTTTATATTTTAAAGACTTAACCCCTTCGATAAACTTCTTGCGCACTGCCCTGCTATAAAGGACAGGAAGGAGGGGCGCCTGGGTGACTCAGTCGGTTAGGTGTCTGACTTCGTCTCAGGTCATGTTTTGATGGTTCATGGTTCAAGCCCCATGTCGGGCTCTATGCCGACAGCTCAGAGCCTGGAACCTGCTTCTGGTTCTGTGTCTCCCTCTCTCTGGCCCTCCCCTGCTCATGCTTTGTCTCACTCTCTCTCTCAAAAATAAATAAACATTTAAAAAAAAAAAGGACAGGAAGATAAGTCTTTTTTATATGCAGGTAATGTGATTTTTTTTTTTTTTTAACAAATTGGGTTTAATCTTATTTGACACATGGCAATTTAATTTTTCTAAAACTAAATTAATTGCTTTTGGTAGATGCTTCCTACCCTTTAATGGGCCCATACAAATTTGCCCCTTGATTTATTAGGGGCAGAGTTTCTCAATAATGGCACTATTATATTTTGAATGGGATAATTGTTTGTTATGGGGACTGTCCTATGCATTGTGGGATGTTTAGTAGCATCTCCTAGGACTCAACCCACTAGATGCCAGTAGTATCTGGCATTTTGTGACAGCCAGAAATGTCTGTGTCCAATGTCCCTGCGGGACATTGTTAAAATTGCTCTAGTTTGGAACCACTGATCTAGATTCATTTTGTGGGTATTTTACCAGTTTGACCAGAAATTGCAGAGCTCAAAATTACATGTCTTTTCTAAAATATATATGGAAATGCAGAGGACTAAGAATAGCCAAGACATTTCTCAAGAACCAGTGATAAAAACAGTTTATAGTGATTAAAACAGCTTAGTATTAGCATAGTGTAAAACCAGTGTAAAACAATAGGATATGGATTCATTTCTATATGTATCTAGAAACTTGATTATTTATTGAAGTGCTTCTACAGAGTAGAGGCCTAAGGAGGGACCTTTTTAAAATTGGTACTTAGTGGGGCGCCTGGGTGGCGCAGTCGGTTAAGCGTCCGACTTCAGCCAGGTCACGATCTCGCGGTCCGTGAGTTCGAGCCCCGCGTCAGGCTCTGGGCTGATGGCTCGGAGCCTGGAGCCTGTTTCCGATTCTGTGTCTCCCTCTCTCTCTGCCCCTCCCCCGTTCATGCTCTGTCTCTCTCTGTCCCCAAAATAAATAAACGTTGAAAAAAAAAAAATTTAAAATTGGTACTTAGATATCCATATGGAAAAAAATGTAGATTTTTTTTTTTTAAATTTGAGAGAGACAGAGAGAGAGCATGAAGGGGGGAGAGGGGCAGAGAGAGAGAATCTTAAGCAGGTTCTGTGCACAGCTCCGAGGCCTGCATGGGGCTCAATCCCAATGCCCTGGAATCATGACCTGAGCTGGAATCAAGAGTCAAATGCTCAACCAAGTCACCCAGACACCCCTCCATATGGAAAAAAATTTAAATTGGTGTCCTACTTTACTTCATGCACAAAAATTGATTCCAGATAGATTAAAAACCTAGTCATGAAAGGTTTTTTGTGGTTTCACATTTTAGGATTATTTGTTCTAGTTCTGTGAAAAATGCTGTTGGTATTTTGACAGGGATTGCATTAAATCTGTAGATTGCTGTGGTTAGTATAGACATTTAAACAATATTTGTTCTTCCAGCTCATGAGTATGTCTTTCCATTTCTTTTTTTTTAATTTTTTTTTTCAACGTTTATTTATTTTTGGGACAGAGAGAGACAGAGCATGAACGGGGGAGGGGCAGAGAGAGAGGGAGACACAGAATCGGAAACAGGCTCCAGGCTCCGAGCCATCAGCCCAGAGCCTGACGCGGGGCTCGAACTCACGGACCGCGAGATCGTGACCTGGCTGAAGTCGGACGCTTAACCGACTGCGCCACCCAGGCGCCCCTGTCTTTCCATTTCTTTGCATCATTTTGAATTTCTTTCATCAATGTTTTATACTTTTCAGAGTACAGCTCTCTCACTTCTTTGGTTAAGTTTATTCCTAGATATTTTATTGTTTTTGGTGCAACTGTAAGTGGGATTGTTTTCTTAATTTCACTTTGTGCTGTTTCATTATAAGTGTATAGGAATGCAACAGATTTCTGTACATTGATTTTGTATTCTGTGAATTTATTGAATTCATTTATCAGTAGTTTTTTGGTGGAGTCTTTAGGGTTTTCTGTATGTTATAGTATTATGTCATCTGCAAATAGTGAAAGTTCTACTTCTTATCAATTTTGATGTCTTTTATTTCTTTAGATTGTCCAATTGCTGTGGCTAGGACTTCCAGTACTATGTGAATAAAGGTGGTTACACTTGTTCCTGACCTTTAGGGAAAAGCTCTTAGTTTTTCATCACTGAGTATGATGTTGACTGTGGATTTTTCATATAAGGCCTCATATTGAGATATGTTCCCTCTAGACCTACATTGCAGAGGATTTTTTATCATGAATGGATGTTGTACTTTGTCAAATGCTTTTTCTGCATCTTTTGAAGTGATCATATGGCTTTTATCCTTTCTCCTATTGATGTGACATATGACGTTGATTGTTTTGCTTCGATAGCCAAAGCAATCTTGAAAAAGAAAAACAAAACTGGAGGTATCACAATTCCACAGTTCAAGTTATATTACAAAGCAGTAGCAATTAAAATAGTATGATACTGGCAAAAAATACACACATAGCTACATGGAATACAACAGAAAACCCAGAAATAAAACCCACAATTATGTGGATAATCTTGACAAAGGAGGAATGAGTATATACTGGAAAAAAGACCATCTCTTCACCAAATAGTGTTGGGAAAACTAGACACCCCCATGCAAAAGAAAAACTGGACCATTTTCTTTCACCATACACAAACACTCAAAATGGATCAAAGACCTAAATGTAAGACCTGAAACCATAAACTTGAAGAGAGCACAGGCAATAATCTTTGACATCAGCCATAGCAATGTTTTTCTAGATTTGCCTCCTGAGGCAACAGAAATAAAAGCAAAAATAAACTATTGGAATTACACCAAAATAAAAATTTTCTGCACAGTAAAGGAAACAACCAACAAAACTAAAACGTAACCTACTTCTCCTATAGTAGAAGATATTTGCAAATGACATAACTGACAATGGGTTAGTATCCAAAATACAGGAACTGATACAACTCAATACCCAAAAGAGAATCCAATTAAAAAATGAGCAGAAGACATGAACAGATATTTCTCCAAAGAAGACAGACAGATAGATGCCCAACACACATGAAAAGATGCTCAACATCACTCATCATCAGGGAAATGCAAATCAAAACCACAATATCACTTCATATCACTTCATACCTGTCAGAATTGCTAAAATCAAAAACACAACAAACAACAAGTGTTGGTGAAGATATGGAGAAAAAGAAACCCTCTTGCATTGTTGGTGAGAATGCAAATTGGTGCAGCCACTCTGGAAAACAGTATGGAAGTTCTTCAAAAATTAAAAATAGAAATACCCTATAGTCCTGGAATTGCACTACTGAGTGTTTACCCAAAATATATAAAAACACTAATTCAGAGGTATACATGCACCCTTATGTTTATTGAAGCATTGTTTGCAATAGCCAAGCTATGAAAGCAGCCCAAGTGTCTGTAGATAGATGAATGGATAAAGAAGATGTGGTATGTAAATATAATCGGAAATTATCCAGCCATAAAAAGAATGAAAGTGGGGCACCTGGGTGGCTCAGTCGGTTGAGCATCTGACTTTTGCCTCAGGTCGTGATCTTACTGCTGGTGGGTTTGAGCCCAACATCAGGCTTGTGCTGACAGCTTGGAGCCTGCTTTGGATTCTGTGTCTCCCTCTCTCTCTGCCCCTCCCCCACTCGCACTCTGTCTCTCTCTGCCTCTGAAAAACAAAGAAATGTAACAAAAAAAAAAAAAAAGAATGAAATTTTGCCATTTCCAACAACATAGAGCTAGAGAGTATAATGCTAAGTCAGTTAAAGAAAGACAAATACCATATGAAATCATTCATATGTGGAATTTAAGAAATGAAACAAAGGAAAGCAAAGAGAAAAAAGACAAACCAAGAAAGAAGACCTTTTTTTTTTTTTTTTTTTTTTTTTTGAGCCAGTGAGGGTGTGTACACAGGCAAGTGGGGGAGAGTCAGAGGGAGAAAGAATCTTAAGTAGGCTTCACGTTCAGTGCAGAGCCCAATGCAGGGCTCAGTCCCACAACCCCGGGATCATGACCTGAGCCGAAATCAAGAGTTAGACACTCAACCGAATGAGCCACCCAGGCATCCCAAGAAACAGAATCTTTAATTAAAAAAATTTTTTTTATTAAACAAAATTTGTTTTCTTAATGTTTATTTATTTTGAGGGAGAGAGAGACAGAGTGTGAGCAGGCGAGGGTCAGAGAGAGGGGGAGACACAGAATCTGAAGAAGGCTCCAGGCTCTGAGCTGTTAGCATGGAGCCTGAAGTGGGGCTCAAACTCGTGAACCATGAGATCATGACCTGAGCCAAAGTTGGACGCTCAACCGACTGAGCCACCCAGGCGCCCCAAGAAACAGATTCTTAACTGTAGAGAACAAACTGATGGTTACCAGAGGGAGGTGAGTGGGATGGGGATAAAAGAGTACACTTACTGTGAGGAAAACAAAAAATAAATACTGGGAAAAAAAAGAAGAAAGAAAGAAGGAAGGAAGGGAGGAGGGAAGGGAAGTAGGAAAGGAAGGAAGGTTGGATGGATGGATGGATGGATGGGTGGATTTAGGCCAAAAGATTGATAGTGATTACCTCAGGGAGGAAGATTTACAGAAGTGAGAAGGTGGGGGAGGGAAGCAGATGGCATTTTACTTTTTCTTATTTATATTTCTGATTTGCTGAAATCTTTCATAATGAGCTTATATTAGTTGATAATTTTTTAAAACTTCAGTGTATTGGGGGTACTTGGCTGGCTCAGCAGGTAGAGCATGCAGCTCTTGGTCTTGGGGTTATGAGTTCAAGTCCCATGTTGGGCATAGAGCTTACTTTAAAAAAAAAGTTAAAAAGTCATCTGGCTGTCTTAGTAGAGCATGCAACTCTTGATCTCAGGGTTGTGAGTTTGAGTTCCATGTTGGGTGTAGAGATTACTTAAAAATAAAATCTTTAAAAAAATCCAGAATTTCAAGGTATTGGATTACATTGGAAACAGGTTTAGAATCGGTCCCATTGTTTACCTTGGTCATTTAACTCCATTTTCCTATGTATCAGTTTCCCCAATTGTAAACTAACAATTGCTATTTTATGCCATAGTAGCAGGAGCTGATCTATGTAAAACTTTTAGCATGCTGCCTGATACTAATAAAATTGAATTGTATAGGTCAGAAAAAAAAAAGACCTACATATAAAAGGCAAAACCATTAAGATTTTAGAATACAATGGTATTTAAACTATGTTCCTAAGAGTCTTGGGAAAAAACATGGCTTGTAGGGGTAAGGGCACAATGAGTCAGGGAAGATCTAGGTCTTTTATTCTGTTTTGGAAATTTTAAGCAATATTTATTTAAAAAATATAGTCCTCAGTAAAAGCTTGAGAATCAGTGCTATGTGGCATAGGTTTACTTTGTTTTTACAGACTCAAACTTGGTTTTTGAAATCAGTATTGGACCTGCTTATAGGGCTTTCTTCTCTAATGGTCTATAAATCCTTTAAGGCAGAGGCTGTTTCTTTTTCATTGCTTTTCCATGGTTTCTGGAATTCTATGGACTCAGTAAAATAAATGCTTGTTAAATGAATTCAAGCCCTAGAAGTGGAAGGAATGTATAGAGAAGAGTGGAAAGGAAGGAAGGTACTTTTCAGAACACTCACATTTAGGGAAAAGGAGAAACCCATGTATAGGAGCAGTTAAGTAAAGTGTTAACAGATATTAAGGAAAAAGGAAACGTATTTGTTATATTTCAAAAAGACAGTGTTCTGTTTGTCTGTATTCCTAGAGGTTATGCGATGGATTTTGGACTCGAAGAGTCTGTCTTTGAGTCGTCAAGTATGTCAAGAGTCAGTCATATCCATGCTCTGCCTCTTACTAGCTATGTGATACTGGGCGTATTAACTTCTTTAAAACCTAGTGTTCACATTTATTAAAAGGAGCTAATATTATTCGGTGATTAAGAGGTCACTGATGACCTTCAAGGTAGTGGGACTAAAAGGCAGATTATAGGAGCTTGATTCGACTGTATTTTTAAGTGTAAAGAACATTTAGAAGCTTATTGGGGAAGAAACATTGAGATACAGTAGAAAGATGTATATATAAATGAAATACTTTCCTTGGGAGAATCTTACAGATATCTATATCTATATAAATGTATATTTTTTAATTAAAAATTTGTTAAATGCTTATTTTTGAGAGAGAGACCGAGCATGAGCGGGAGAGGGGCAGAGAGAGAGGGAGACACAGAATCCTAAGCAGGCTCCAGGCTCTGAGCTGTCAACACAGAGCCTGACAAGGGGCTCGAACTCATGAACCACGAGATCATGACCTGAACACCTAACTAAGTGAGTCACCCAGGTGCCCTTATGTATATATATTTTAATGTTTATTTATTTTGAGAGAGAGAGAGAGAGTGCACAGGAGGGGCAGAGAGAGAGAGGGGGAAGGGGGGGCAGAGTTTCCAAAGCAAGCTCTGTGCTGACAGCAGAGAGTCCAATGTGGGGCTTGAACTCATAAATCTGTGAGATTGTGACCTAGCTGAAGTTGGATGCTCAACTGACTGAACCAGCCAGACACCCCTTACAGTTATATTTTTTAAACCGCATTATCGGGAGTGGTTTACAAAAGCATAAGCCTATTAAGAAATCAAAATTGGACTTTCCTGATGAAAGCATATTTCTCAAAATGTTATATTTTTGTTAAACTCAGTGGTAAATACATGCTTTTAAACATGTCAACCTTCTCATGTTTTAAAGTAAGGAAATTTTGAGTCTTTAACATCTTGGTTCTAATTTTTCCTGGAAAAATTGCCTAAGTGTCAGTTATTTATACTAATTTTTTATGACTTCTTGTAGAAGACTCTCCTGAAAAAACTACGTTGGCTGCAAAGCTATCTGCCAAGAAACAGGCTTCCATAAAAAGAGATGAAAATGATGATTTTCAAGTAGAGAAGAAAAGAATTCGACCCTTAGAAACTACACAGCAGGTAAACAATTTATTGGCAGTGAAATAGTACCATTAGAGCTGCACAAGGTAGTCAAGTATCAATCAAGTTTTCAATTGGCCCTTGTGCAATTTACTTGGGTCGTATCATAGATGTAAATTAAAGGATAAAATATTGTAACTTCATTTTATAATGTTACTCATTGAAAAGAGTGTCATTATAATACATTATTCATAATATGTCTTTAAAGTACATGGTGCTTTCCTATATATGAGGAATTAGTTAAATATTTACTTAAGGCATAAATTGGTATATAGCTACTTTGTACTTTTTATTTTTTATTTTTTTAATGTTTATTTATTTTTTTAAATTTTTTTTAACGTTTATTTATTTTTGAGACAGAGACAGAGCATGAACGGGGGAGGGTCAGAGAGAGGGATACACAGAATCCGAAACAGGATCCAGGCTCTGAGCTGTCAGCACAGAGCCCGACGCGGGGCTCGAACTCACGGACCGTGAGATCATGACCTGAGCCGAAGTCGGCCGCTTAACCGACTGAGCCACCCAGGTGCCCCAATGTTTGTTTATTTTTGAAAGAGACAGAGACAGAGTGTGAGCACGGGAGGGGCAGAGAGAAAGGGAAACAGAATCCGGAGCAGGTTCCAGGCTCTGAGCAAGCTGTCAGCACACAGCTTGATGTGGGGCTCGAATTCACAAACGCGAGAGCATGGCCTGAGCCGAAGTTGGACGCATAACCGACTGAGCCACCCAGGTGCCCCTGTATATTTAAAAATTATTTGATTATTTCCAGTTAGAAAGAGTCATTTTTTTTTTTTTTTTTATGCTGAATACATATAGAAAAACTACTTTTGATCTTCAGGAACAACTTGCCTGCTCAGACTTTTAGTTTGCATTAAACTTCATTTTGGTTCTGTGTTAACAGATAAGAAAGCGTCATTGTTTTGAAAAGGAAGTGCATCATTTGGATGCAAAAGTTGCTTCAGGAAAGACCACAAAACTCAACTCTCCATTAGGAAAGAAAAACTCCTTTTCTCCACAAAATGTATGTATTTATGCCATTGTTCAGTAAAGAAGGAAAATGTGGAATTTGCTAAACTCTTTTTTTTTAAGGAATAGTATAATGCAAAGAATAGTAGAAAACAACTCAGAAGTCCTCAAAGTGCTGTCACATCTCTGCTACTAATGTGTGAGATAGGAAACCCTATTTTCTTTGTGCCCCACTTTCCTCATTTATAGAATGAGAGAATTGGACTAGAAAGAAATCTGAAAGGTTATTTTTCTCTTGTAGATTCTAATGTTGTGGACTATACTTCCCTATAATTCTTTCAGTGTCCTTTGGGCAGGCAGTTCTCAAGGAGTAGTCTAGGGAGTTTTGGAGATTACTGACATTTTTTCTCAGGCAGTGTGTGAGGTAAAAAGTATTTTCATAGTAATAATATGTTATTTGCCTTTTATAAGGGGCACCTGGTGGCTCAGTTGATTAAGCGTCTAACTTGATCTTAGCTCAGGTCTTGATCTCAGGGTTGTGAGTTCATGCCCCATGTTGGGCTCTGCACTGGGCATAGATCCTACTTTAAAAAAGTGACACCAATCTTTTTTTTTCATTTTTTTTTTCAGTTTATTTATTTACTTAGAGTGTGTGCAAGCGAGGGAGGGATAGAGAGAGAGGGAGAGAGAGAATCCCAAGCAGGTTCTGTGCTGTCAGCATGGAACCTGAGGCAGGGCCCCACGAACCTCAAGATCAGGACCTGAGCTGATGTGGGACTCAATCTCATGAAATGTGAGATCATGACTTGAGCCGAAAGACCCAGATGCTTAACTGACTGAGCCACCCAGGCACTACCCGCCTCCCCCCCGCATAGTAGTTTTCTTCATTAATGAACAGCTAACAAAAGCCAGTTTCACCTGAGAATATCCTTGATGAAGCAGTAAAAATTACTAATTTTATTAACTCAGCCCTTGAGCTTTTTTAACATTCTGTGTGAAGAAGTGAGCAGTACTCAAAACATTTTGCATGCAGAATAGGATGATTATCTTGAGGAAAAGCACTTGTAGAATAGTTTGAATTGTTAGCTGAACTAGCCACATTTTTCATGGAACATTATTTTTACTTGAAAGAATGACTGACAGATAAACTATGGCAATTCTTGAAATAAAGTAAGCCTGATAAAATTTGATTGAAAATCAGAATTTTGAAAAACTGTATATGCCACTGTGAACTTGGCAGTTTATGGTACTTGTAGACTTTCCTAATGATATTGGTGGTGATATACAGTGTGACTTTTTGATATTATATAATGAAATGTATTACCATTTATAAGATCTGTAAAATCAGTGAACCAAATATTTTCTAAATGGCCTGTGCATGATATTATGAAATGATACCTGGAAAAGATCCATCCTAAGTGCAAGATAGACCAGTGGACCTTTTCTACCCCATCCCTCCACCTCCAGGCATCTCTAGAGTTTTTTTTTTCAGTCACTGTAGATTAGTTTTCATATCCATAGTTTTATATAAATGGAATCGTGCTTTTTTTTTTAATTAAAAATTTTTTAAATTAAATTTCAGATGTTGTGAATTTTACCTGCTGGGTGCTGGGTGTTGTTATATTTCTATAAATACTCTTGAATTTTATTCTGAGATACAGTTAAGTTACAGGGAATCAGCTTGATGCTTTTAATCTGCTTCTAGGATTTGTTAGGTGGGATCTGAGCAGGGTTTAGTTGTGGGTTACCTCAGTAGAGGCTAGCTCCTTCTGAGTCCTCTACCTAATGCTCTGTGAATTGTTAGGTTTTCTAGTCTGGCTGGTGGGAACAGGCACTGTTCCATGCCCTGTGTGAGTGCCTCATCATTTAGGGTGATTCTTTCTGCTCTCTTGGATTGTTTACTCACTCACATATGCTGACTAATACCCTGCTAGATATTTGAGAGGTCTGTCTGCAGATCTCTGGAATTCATTCTTTGTGCAGCTATCTCCACTTTAATATTCTTCCCTTTGAACTTTAGTCTTCCCATTTTTCTGGACTGAAGAGCAGAGTCTCTTCAATTCAGGTTTGCTGGGCTATATCTTGGTTCCCTCTCCCCATGGCACAGCCTAGAAACTCTCAAGGCAGTAAGCCTAGGTGATTATAGGACCTATTGCATTTATTTCCTATCTTTCAGGGATCACTCTTTCTTACCTGAAATCCTATATCTTAAAAACTATTGTTTCATATATTCTGTCTGTACTTTTAATTTTTCAGGGAGGAGATGAAAAAACTCATTGACTCTGGGGACAAATTCTAGAAGTCCTTATTTTATTTTTTTAATGTTTTATTTATTTTTGAGAGAGAACGATAGAAAGAAAGAGCAAGCGAGCAAACAGGTGAGGGGCAGAGAGAGAAGGAGACACAGAATCCGAAGCAGGTTCCAGGCTCTGAGCTGTCAGCACAGAGCCCGACATGGGGCTCAAACCCACAAACTGTGAGATCATGACCTGAGCCTAAGTCAGACACTTAACTGACTGAGTCACCAAGGCACCCCTAGAAGTCTTTAGATGGCTTGTAAGGCTTCCTGTTTATCTGTACAATCATAAGTCCTCTATAAACTTTATTTTCTTTTGCACTTTCTCCTTCTTCCTTTTTTTTTTTTTTTTTTTTTTTTGACCAGCTTCTGCTAATTCTTCAGGAAGCTGCCTTTGACATCCCCAATTTTGAGTTAGATTCCCATCTGGAATGTTCCTTGTACTTTTCGGTTTTTAACACTTACCTTACTCTTACTATCTTCTTTACAAGGCTCTAAGTTCATTAAGGACAACACCAGGTTTTCTAGTATATTGAGACCTCCTTGAAGGCCGTGACTGTTACATTCATCTTTATGTTCCAAGTACCTAGCTTTGTGCTAGGAACCTAGTTAAAGACTGAGTGAATGATGGGGCGCCTGGGTGGCGCAGTCGGTTAAGCGTCCGACTTCAGCCAGGTCACGATCTCGCGGTCCGTGAGTTCGAGCCCCGCATCAGGCTCTGGGCTGATGGCTCGGAGCCTGGAGCCTGTTTCCGATTCTGTGTCTCCCTCTCTCTCTGCCCCTCCCCCGTTCATGCTCTGTCTCTCTCTGTCCCAAAAATAAATAAAAACATTGAAAAAAAAATTAAAAAAAAAAAAGACTGAGTGAATGAAAACTATATTCCCTGCCCTCAAAGAGTCTTCCTTTAAATTCTTAAAAATACTAAATGGGGAAAAGTCATCTTAGGAGCCTTTAATGTTAAATTGTCAATAATAATATATACTGTGTGTTTGCCTCTGCCAATGTTTTCTACCTCATTTTCTTTCACAGTGCCTTATTTTCTTCATAGCTCTTACTGTTTGAATTTATTTATTTACCTGTTTATTATCTATCTGTCCTGTTAGAATGTAATGTCAGTCTTTTTCATAAGTATCCCTAGTACCTAGAATAGCATATGGTGTATATTAGTTGCCTGATAAATATTTGTTAGTTAGAATCTTCTCTAATTCTTACAATGGCATAGGCAGTTACTATTGTTATTCCCATTTTATAGATAAGGATACTCTGAGAATTAAGTACTTTGCTTAAGGTCACAAAGCTGGCAAATACTAGAGCTAAATCCTACCCAAACAGTATGATACTCTGGCAAATGCTCTACTCACTTTATTTTACATTCTCTCTAAAATGCCTCTCAGAAATCCTGGAGTCCTATAAGCAGGATTCTAATATCAATATAAAGGAAAGAAACATTATGTAGAAGCCTCAAGAATAAAGAAATCAAGTATAGGATAAGCTGTGATTGGTAATAAGTAAAATTAGAGAAGTGGATTTTTAAATTTCGTTTTGTTTTTATTGGTTAAGAGAATGAGCTTGAATCAGACTACCTGGGTTTTAATCACAACTCTGCTCTTTACACCTATGTAATCTTGATTAAGTTTTTCTACTGTGAGCTATTTTTATTTCAGTTTCTCCATTTGTTGAACAGGGCTAGTAATAGTACCTCTCTCACAGGGCTGTTAGGAGGATTAAACAGGTAAATATTTATAAAGTGGTAAGAGTAAGGGCGCCTGGGTGGCTCAGGTCATGATCTTGTGGTCCGTGGGTTCAAGCCTGGTGTTGGGCTCTGTGCTGACAACCCGGAGACTGGAGCCTGCTTCAGATTCTGCCTCCCTCTCTCTCTGCCCCTCCCCCACTCACACTATCTCTCTCAAAAATAAACATTAAAAAATTGCTTATAAAGTGATTAGAGTATACTTAGCATATTTTAGAGCTTATTAAGTGGTAAGTGGTAGCAGAAGTAGCAGCAGTAGCAATAATAGTAGCAGCAAATGGCTCCGTATTTGTGTGCTGCTACTAAAGGTATTATATAATATTAATATCAAATATATATAGTTATCTTTAAATGCTGCTAAAATATATAGTATTGCTTGATACTAATTTTGAGGAATTAGATTTATAATTAAGTAACATATTCTTTTAATATCTGGTAAGGATGTCTATGGCTAAACCTGTTTAGAGTCTAGACCATGTGACCATAAGCAGAATTCCTGGCTGGATACCTTAATTTTTAGCTAAGTGCTTTGATCAGTTTCTCCTTTTGGTTATGTACTATGTTCATCATTTATTATGGTCTTCTTAGTGGTAAAGTATAATTGCATTTATACCTGTATATCCCTATCTTTATATTGGTTATATTTTTAAGGTTTATGTGTTTATTTTTGAGAGAGAGAGGGGACAATTAGAAGCAGACTCCAGGCTCCACGCTGTCAGCGCAGAGCCCATTGTGAAGCTTAAACCCATGAACAGTGAGATCAGGACTTGAGCCGAAGTCAGACGCTTAACTGATTGAGCCACCCAGGTGCCCCATATCGGTTATATTTTAAACCAGAATTTATAAGTTTTTTTCCTTGGCTGTAGGTAGTATAACTATATTACTGTAGAAATGGGATAATTTTTATAGGTGGGTGATACATTACTTACAAGATTAAAGGTATGGTTTTCTGATAATTTCTTATAACTTTAAAGATTTGTTAAACTAAATTTCTCAAATCTGGTAACTAAAATGATAACATTTCGGGGTGCCTGGGTGGCGCAGTCGGTTAAGCCTCTGACTTCAGCCAGGTCACGATCTCGCGGTCCGTGAGTTCGAGCCCCGCGTCAGGCTCTGGGCTGATGGCTCAGAGCCTGGAGCCTGTTTCCGATTCTGTGTCTCCCTCTCTCTCTGCCCCTCCCCCGTTCATACTCTGTCTCTCTCTGTCCCAAAAATAAATAAACGTTGAAAAAAAAAAATTTAAAATGATAACATTTCACTAATGTGACATAGAACTTCTGTTTGTAAGAAGGCATAAGTGGTATATGCCATACTAATTCAACATAGATAAAGTAAATTGATCATCACCAGAGTACTTTTGCAAATACAGAAAGACCATGTGGTTGAGCTCTAATATTCTTTTTTTGTAGTCTGGAGTCAAAAACATAAAGGTATAAAGTAATTTTAGGTAATTTCTGAATGATTAGGGAGAAAGTCACAAATACTTAGGTAAAATGATCTATATTTTCAATGATACTTTTTTCTTCCTAACAATATTGGAATAAGCAGTTATGATAGAATCATACTCAGTACAAAATATAAAATTGTAGTTAATCTTTTTGTATTTTAGTAAATTGTTAAGAAAATATATAGATTTGTGTGTTTTAACTGTCATTTTAATTTTAAAAGTGGATGGTAGCATTTTTAGTGTAAATCTCATAGACATTTAGCACTAGGTAACATATCTAGTTTTTCAAAAGCATTTTCTCAAGCTAATCATTTCCATGGATGTGAAAAAGAATAATGGGGCTATGAGTAGAGGTAGTTTATTTAAAGAAAGGAATCTTTGAGTATAGAAGTTTTTTTTTTTTTTTTTCCTGTTAGAAACTTACTTTGCAGGGTGCCTGGGTGGCTTAGTCAGTTGAGCGTCCGAATCTTGATTGCGGTTCAGTCATGATCTCCCAGTTTGCAGGTTCGAGCTCCTTGTCGGGCTCCACGCTGACAGCATGGAGCCTGCTTGGGAACCTCTCCCCTCCTTCTCTGCCCCTTCCCCACGCACAAACTCTCTCTCTTGTTCTCTCTCAAAATAAATAAATGTTAAAAAAAAAAAAGAAGAAGAAACTTACTTTACTTCTGGTACAGAAGCATTTCCTCCTCCCTCTCTCTTTTTTCTTTTTAATAGAGGTATAATTGACATTGTTTTCAGGTGTGCAACATGATGATTCGATATTTGTATACACTATGAAATGATCACCACAATAAGTCTAGTTAACATCTGTCACCTTTTATAATTACAAAGATTTTTTTTCTTGTGATGAGAACTTTTAAAGATTTGCTTTTTTAGCAACTTTCAGATATAAACCATGGTCAAAGTGCTATTGTACATTTTCATGACATGTTTAGTTTAATTTAATTAATTAATTTTTAAATTTACATCCAAGTTAGCATATAGTGCAACAATAATTTCAGGAGTAGATTCCTTAATGCCCCTTACCCATTTACCCATACCCACAATCCCTCCAGAAACCCTCTGTTTATTCTCTATATTTAAGAGTCTCATATGTTTTCTTCCCTTCCCTGTTTTTATATTATTTTTGCTTCCCTTCCCTTATGTTCATCTGTTTTGTATCTTAAATTCCTTACATGAGTGAAGTCATATGATAGTTGTCTTTCTCTAATTTTGATTAGCATAATACCCTCTAGTTCTATCCACATTGTTGCAAGTGGCAAGATTTCATTCTTTGTGATTGCCGAGTAATACTCCACTCTGTGTGTGTGTGTGTGTGTGTGTGTGTGTGTGTGTGTGTGTGTGTATATATATATATATACACCACATCTTCTTTATCCATTTATCCATTGATGGACATATGGGCTCTTTCCATACTTTGGCTATTGTTGATAGTGCTGCTATAAACATGGGGGTGCATGTGCCCTTTCGAAACAGCACACCTGTATCCCTTGGATAAATACCTAGTAGTGCAATGGGTCATAAGGTAGTTCTATTTTTAATTTTTTGAGAAACCTCCATACTGTTTTCCAGAGTGGCTGCACCAGTTTGCATTCCCACCAGCAATGCAAAAGAGATCCTCTTTCTCCATATCCTTGCCAACATCTGTTGTTGCCTGAGTTGTTAATGTGTGCCATTCTGACAGGTGTGAGGTGGTATCTCATTGTGGTTTTGATTTGTATTTCTCTGATGATGAGTGACATTGAGCATTTTTTCATGTGTTGGTTGGTCATCTGGATGTCTTCTTTGGAGAAGTGTCTATTTGTGTCTTTTGCCCATTTCTTCACTGGATTATTTGTATTTTGGGTGTTGAGTTTGATAAGTTCTTTATAGATTTTGGATAGTAATCCTTTATCTGATATGTCGTTTGCAAATGTCTTCTCCCATTCCATCGGTTGCCTTTTAGTTTTGCTGATTGTTTCCTTTGCTGTGCAGAAGCTTTTTATTTTGATGAGGTCCCAATAGTTCATGTTTGCTTTTGTGTCCCTTGCCTCTGGAGATGTGTTGAGTAAGAAGTTGCAGCCAAGGTCAAAGAGGTTTTTGCCTGCTTTCTCCTCGAGGATTTTGATGGCTTCCTGTCTTACATTTATTTAGGTCTTTCATCCATGTTGAGTTTATTTTTGTGTATGGTGTAAGAAAGTGGTCCAGGTTCATTTTTTTGCATGTTGCTGTCCAGTTTTCCCAGTGCCACTTGCTGAAGAGACTGTCTTTATTTCATTGGATATTCTTTCCCGCTTTGTCAAAGATTAGTTGGCCATACGTTTGTAGGTCCATTTTTGGGTTCTCTATTCTCTTCCATTGATTGGAGTATCTGTTTTTGTGCCAGTACCATACTGTCTTGATGGCTACAGCTTTGTAATACATCTTGAAGTCTGGGATTGTGATGCCTCCAGCTTTGGTTTTCTTTTTCAAGATTGCTTTGGCTATTCAGGGTCTTTTCTGGTTCCATACAAATTTTAGGATTCTTTGTTCTAGCTCTGTGAAGAATGATGGTGTTATTTTGATAAGGATTGCATTGAATATGTAGATTGGTTTGGGTGGTATTGACATTTTAGCAATATTTGGTCTTCCTATCCAGGAGCGTGGAATATTTTTCCATTTTTTTGTGTCGTCTTCACTTTCTTTCATAAGCTTTCTATAGTTCTCAGTGTATAGATTTTTCACCTCTTTGGTTAGATTTATTCCTAGGTATTTTATGGGTTTTGGTGCAATTGTAAATGGGATCGATTCCTTGATTTCTCTTTCTGTTGCTTCATTATTGGTGTATGATTTATTTTATAACTGGAAGTTTATGCCTTCACCCATTTCTCCCACACCACTCCCCTACCGGCAACTGCCAGTCTCTTCTCTGTATCTATGAGCATGTTTTTTTTGTGTATTTTAATTTTTTTTAGATTTCACATATAAGTGAGAGCATATGGTACTTGTCTTTCTCTGATTTAATTCACTTAGTATAATGTCCTTGAAGTCTGTCCATCCATGTTGTTGCAAATTACAAGATTTCATTCTTTTTTATGGCTGAATAACCCATTGTATATATTTATATATACCACATTTTCTTTATCCATTCATCCAATGATGGATACTTAGATTGTTTCCATATCTCAGCGATGATAAGTAATGTTGCAGTGAACACAAGGGTACCTGTATCTTTTTGAGTTAGTGATTTTATTTTCTTTGGACCAGTACCCAGACATGGAATTGCTGGATCATATGTTATGTTTTTAATTTTTTAGTAATATCTGTACTGTTTTCCATAGTGGCTACACTAATTTACATTCCCACCAAAAGTGCACAAGGGTTCCTTTTGCCACACATCCTCACCAACATTTGTTATTTCTTGTCTTTTTGATAATAGTCATTCTAACAGGTGTGAAGTGAGAGCTCACTGTGGTTTTGATTTGCATTTACCAGCTGGTTACTGATGTTGAGTACCTTCTTATATACCTGTTGGCCATCTGTATATCTTTTCTCAGATCTTTTGCCCATTTTTAAATTGGATTTTTTTTTTTTTTTTTTGCTATTGAGTCATATGAGTTCTTTGTATATTTTGGGTTTTAGTCTCTTATTGGACATTTGGTTTGCAAATAATTCTTCCTGTTTAGTAGGTTGCCTTTTCATTTTGTTGATGGTTTTCTTTACTGTGCAGAAGCGTTTTAGTTTGATATAGTCACACTTGCTTATTTTTGTTTTGTTGCTTTTGCTTTTGGTGTCAGATTAAAAAAATCATTGCTAAGACCTGACACAGGAGCTTACTACCTATGTTTTCTTCTAGGAGTTTTATGATTTCAGGTCTTATGTTCAAGTCTATAATCTATTTTAGGTTGATATTTGAGTATGGTCTAAGATGATGATTGTGTTTCATTCTTTTGCATATTACCGTTCATTTTTCCCAGCACCAAATATTGTAGAGATTGTTTTTTTCACCATTGTATAACATTTCATAATCTTTGCTACGTGGCTTATTATAAATCACAAAAGTATTTTCTATAAATTTTGGAATGCATGATTTCATAAAGAAGTGGAAGAAAAATATATAGTTTCATAAGATTTAATATTTATTGTATAGCAGTCTCTGAAATTATTTTATCACCAAAACTTTAGATAAAGTATTTTTTTAAATGCAGTCCATATTTTAGAACTTTTCCTAGTTGATAGATGATATGCCTCACATTTTGTATATCATATTTTAATCTAGATAATCTAAACATCTTAAATAAGCTAAATTGAGAGACTTGGGTAAGTAACATATCTTTTTAGGACCGGTTCCTTCAAATGGGAGGAAAAAGAAAGTGGAACTAGATTTTATATACCTTATATTGCTTTTAGCTCTAACACTTCTAAATTCTAAGGATGCTTTTTCTATTTTGGCTCTTATAAGATGGTATTAGGAAAGACAACTTATTTTTGGAAGGATAGTTATATTTGTATTCATATATTAATGGTTTAGTTCTCTTATTCCTAAAAAATGTAAATATTATAGTCTTTATCCTTTTAAAATCCATAGTTATATTTTTTTGAAAAACTCCTTCATAAATGAAATGATAAATTAGTGTAATGATTTCACTTTTTATCTAAACTTGACATTAAACTTTTTAAGTTTTTCTTTTAAAATTTTCTTAGTTTTCATTAAAATAATTTAGTTTCCAGCCTGTTGATTAGAGAATTGGATAGTTGTCTTTTTACCATCCTGTCATCTCAAGTATACTCACTCTCTCTTCAAGTCAGAAAATGGTGTCAGTATTTCCTCTCTTTTATAATTACCATCCATTGTCCACTGTTTATTCTCTTTCCTTACATTTTAGATTCTTTCGTTTATACTGATAATTCATAATTCATACATCAGAGATCTAGTAAAGCATTAGTCTCTCACATCAAAATAAATTAAGAGAAACATTGTTTTTTAATAGAGTGTTACCATTCTGATTTTTCTTTATTCCACCATTCATAATCATTTTCTTAAGAGTTTATTTATATTCTCTTCACTTTCAGTAAATTTTCACAATAGGTGAGGTGGGTTTTTTTTTGTTTGTTTTTTTTGTTTTTTCTTTATAACCCTGAGATCAAGAGTCTCATGCTCCACTGAACTGAACCAGCCAGGCACTCCTAGGTGAGGTATTATTATAGACTCATTCTTATGCTTATATATGATTTTTATTTCTTCATTAAATAAAGGCTTACATTGGCTATATACTTTTATAAAAGTAGTTATATTTTTTGATTTAGTGTAGCAGTAGCATTTATTTATTACTTTTGCCTAGTGTGTAGAAGAGATGTGGGTCCAGTAGAGTGCGCTGTTGACCTTCTGATAAAGTTGACATTGGGCAAACCTTGGGATATTTTCTCCTTTTCTTCCTCTTTTGTCTCTGTCTTTCCCTCTCTCTCTCTCTCTCTCTCTCCCCCACTCTCCCTTTAAAATTTAAGATATTTTCTAGGATTGCAGCAGAAAATGGCCAGTTTTCTCTGAAAGTATGTTACAAGTCATTTTCTCACAGTTTAATTTACTTTTAATATACTGCTTATGGAGTGATATAATGCTTGCTTACTATGTGCCAGAAACTCTTCTAAACATTCTAGAAATATTAATTCACCTGGTAAATACAGGTTCATGTGAGGTAACACCTATTGTAATTTCTTTTAACTTTTCTGTGGATTTGACAATTTTCAAAATAAAATGAAAGAATTTAACTTAATCCTTACAGTAGCCCTTTGAGAAAGGTATTGGTATTTTCCCCAATTACAGATGTAGAAATTGAGGCATACAGAATTTAAGTAGCTTGGTCATGTCACAAAGCTGATGAGTAGACTCTGGTTTAAAACTTAGTCTGGCCTAGAATTGATTCTCTCAACCTCCTCATTATTCTGCCTGTGAATAAACTCTTCCAGATGAACTTAGGTGAAAGTGCTTTTCTGTACTGTAATAGGCTATATTATATTCAGTACCATACAAGTAATTAATTTAACATTAGTTCCTCTTTTAGTCTGTCTCTCAATACCCTGTCCTTTTCTTTACAATGTTTCCTGAAGTTTATAATTATATATTTTATTTGTAGGTTTAACTGTTTTGTTTGCCTCCTTGCCAGGCTGTCCATAACGACAAGTGTTATGTCTCCCTTACTGCCTTTTTAATAACCAGCATCTGGCACAGGACCTGCACCTCGTAGGTACTTTCACATTTGTTTAATAAATGAATGAAAAAATGGCCAAAGTTGAGAAAGTGCATGATTTTTATCATGGTTTCTGTAGCTTACAAGTTTTACTCAGATCCATGTACTAAAGGAGGTGTGACAGTACTGTTAAATAGAGGAGACTTAAAGCAGGTTTTAAAATGTTTTTTTGTCTTCTGCAGTACATTTTGGTGGTAGTGTTTTATGTACTAGCACACAAAAATAAGAGATCAAACAATGACTTCAGGGAACAAGAGGTACATTGGTGCTTAATATAAACAAGAGATTGGAAACACCTTTTGATTTCTCTAATTGCTGTAAGAACAAGTTGTTAAAATTACCAATTAGAGTATAATTTATTCAAGGCAACAAAAATTTTGAAACCTATGATATGCCAGACGCTTAATAACCTATATTTCTTAAAGGGTTAATAATAATGATAATGTGATAGCTTTTTGGAATATATATTTGTGCCAGGCAATTTATATGTTCTCTTATGTAATCCTTTCATTAGCACTGTGAAGAAAATTGAGTAGATACTAGACTCACTTTATATGTAAGAAAATTCAAGCCCAAAGATATCAGACTGTTTGAGTATGTAAATGATGGAAGCATGACTTGAGCCTAGCTCTAAAATTGAGTACAAATAGAGTTATTGATTATAAATGGGGAAAAGAGAGAGAAAAGGAATGGCTGGGTAATTTTTTTTTCTTGGCTGGTGAGGAAAAAACCCAAGTCACTGTGCAAGAGAAAATAGATGATATTATTCAATATGTCTGGCGTTACATATCTGCTTTTAAACAGTTAATCTGTAGTTAGAGAAATATTAAATTATCTTAAATATTTTGTGTATTTTATCTACTCAAGAGTTTTAAACTAAAATTTTAAAAAATTGTGAGTAATATACATTTTTCATAATTCAGTATAGTTAAAATTTTTTTTTAACATTTAACTTTTTTATTTATAGGATTTATTTTTGTATATGTATGAGTTGATGCTCTAATTGTATGCTTTTCTAAGTGGATGATCAGTTGTCCCAGTGTCAATTAAAGAATAATTTTTCCTGGGGCGCCTGGGTGGCGCAGTCGGTTAAGCGTCCGACTTCAGCCAGGTCACGATCTCGCGGTCCGTGAGTTCGAGCCCCGCGTCGGGCTCTGGGCTGATGGCTCAGAGCCTGGAGCCTGTTTCCGATTCTGTGTCTCCCTCTCTCTCTGCCCCTCCCCCGTTCATGCTCTGTCTCTCTCTGTCCCAAAAAATAAATAAATGTTGAAAAAAAAAATTAAAAAAAAAAAAAAAGAATAATTTTTCCTGATATAAAGATTTGTCATAATCGTACACTAAATTGTCATATATACTTGGATTGGTTCCTAGACTGTTTTTCTCTTTAAATTTTATACTTTTACTTTTTTTATACTTTCAAAGTATGTATATATGTATGTAGTTAGAGTCAAAGATATGGCATTGAACAAATGCCTATTTCTATTCTCCAATTCCTACTATTTTTTAAAAATTTTTATTTAATTTATTTTTTTATATTTACATCCAAATTAATTAGCATATAGTGCAACAATGATTTCAGGAGTAGATTCCTTAATGCCCCTTACCCATTTACCCCATTCCCTCTCCTACAACCCCTCCAGTAACCCTCTGTTTGTTCTCCATATTTAAGAACCTCTTATGTTTTTATTCTTCTCCTTGTTTTTTATTATTTTTGCTTCCCTTCCCTTATGTTCATCTGTTTTGTATCTTAAATTCCTTACATGAGTGAAGTCATATGATATTTGTCTTTTTCTGACTAATTTTGATTAGCATAATACCCTCTAGTTACATCCACATTGTTGCAAGTGGAAAGATTTCATTCTTTTTGATTGCCAAGTAATACTTCACTGTGTGTGTGTGTGTGTGTGTGTGTGTGTGTGTGTGTGTGTGTGTATTATACATACATCACATCTTCTTTATCCATTCATCCGTCGATGGACATTTGGGCTCTTTCTATGCTTTGACTATTGTTGATAGTGCTGCTATAAACATGGGGGTGCATGTGCCCTTTCGAAACAGCACACCTGTATCCCGTGGATCAATGCCTGTATTCCGTGGATCAATGCAATTGCTGGGTCGTAGGGTAGTTCTATTTTTAGTTTTTGGAGGAACCTCCATACTGTTTTCCAGAGTGCCTGCACCAGCTTGCATTCCCACCAGCAGTGCAAAAGAGATCCTCTTTCTCCACATCCTCGCCAACGTCTGTTGTTGCCTGAGTTGTTAATGTCTGCCATTCTGACAGGTGTGAGGTGGTATCTCATTGTGGTTTTGATTTGTATTTCCCTGATGATGAGTGACATTGAGCATTTTTTCTTGTGTTGGTTGGTCATCTGGATGTCTTCTTTGGAGAAGTGTCTATTCATGTCTTTTGCCCATTTCTTCACTGGATTATTTGTATTTTGGGTGTTGAGTTTGATAAGTTCTTTATAGATTTTGGATAGTAATCCTTTATCTGATATGTCGTTTGCAAATGTCTTCTCCCATTCCATCGGTTGCCTTTTAGTTTTGCTGATTGTTTCCTTTGCTGTGCAGAAGCTTTTTATTTTGATGAGGTCCCAATAGTTCATGTTTGCTTTTGTGTCCCTTGCCTCTGGAGATGTGTTGAGTAAGAAGTTGCTGCGGTCCAATTCCTACTATTTGAAGTCAATAATTTTAATCATTTTACTTATTAAATACTTGGGTATTTATTTATTTTTTAAAGAATAACATATGTACTGCTTTTTTCATGAATTTTTGGTTTTAGATACCTTCCCTTGCCTTCCTGGTATCCTTTCTAAATTGTCCCATTACTTGTCTGCCGTAAGCCTTACATTTAGTGTTTACATTATTGTAATTACATAAATATCATGAAAAACGTAGCCAGTTTTCTACTATGATTACAGTTCTTCCCCCAAACTAGGTTTTATTTTTTTCACTACTAATATTTGTCTTGTTATTTGCTTAGTTTTCTATATAACTGTAACTATTTATCCCCGAACTTTGATAGAACGTAAAATCTGTCAGCTCATTCAAATGCATCAGGTCAAGAATGTCCATATATTTAGACTCTCAGTATTTAGTGGAAATTATGAAAAATACTTTTCATTTTCATTTACTTTTCATCATTATACTTTTCATGTTGAATTATGTGTTTTTTAATGACATTGAAGTTTTTTGAAATAAAGGTATTATCTGTTCTTTAGTGAAAATTTGGAAAACACCAAAATAAATGTGTACTTAAATTATTAAAAAAAAAAAAAAAAAGAGGTTAGAGTGGGAGAGAGAGCCAAAGCATAAGAGACTCTTAAAAACTGAGAACAAACTGAGGGTTGATGGGGGGTGGGAGGGAGGGAAGGGTGGGTGATGGGCATTGAAGAGGGCATCTTTTGGGATGAGCACTGGGTGTTGTAAGGAAACTAATTTGACAGTAAATTTCATATATTTAAATAAATAAACATTAAAAAAATTAAAACACACAAAACCAAAACAAAACAAAAAAAATTATTAACATGAATCTTTAATTCAACTATTTCCTTAGTATCAGCCCTGATATTTTACTTGCTATCTATTCTTAATACACACACATACACACACACACAATTAGTTACCCATTACTATGTAATAAACCAACCATTTATTTGGCTCACTATTCTGGGGATCAGCAATTTAGGCTGGGCTCAGCTGGGCATTTCTTCTGCTGATCTCAGCTGGGCCACTCATGCATCTATGTTCAGCTGCAGGTCAACTGCAGGTCAGCTAAGCAACTCTTTGTTGGGGGTTGGTTGGCAGTTGGTTGAGACTGGTGGGTATCTCTCATCATCTAATCTTGGCTTTGTATGTGGTGGCCCCAGGGTTCCAGAAGCAGCAAGAGAGCAAACCCCAGTGTGCAAATACCTTTTGAGTCTCTGTGTCATGTTTGCTAATGTCTTAGTCACCAAAGCAAATCACATGGCCAAACCCAGATTAAAGTGGTGGAGTTCATTTCTTGGGTGGAAGACCTATAAAGTGACCTTGCAAAGGGGCTTCCATATAGAGATGGGAAGAATTTGTGGCCATTTTTGTTATATAACATATGTGTTAAAACATATATATAATATGTATTATGCGCGTACTTTATTTTTAATTTTTTTTTTTTTTTTTACAAAATTTAGATTATAGTGTATATTGCTTTTACTTTTCACCTAATATGGTCATAAAAAGGCTTTTAAAAATCTAAATCATAACTGGTCTGTTTTGATACATACTTTAAAAAAATTTTTTTTAATGTTTATTTTTGAGAGAAACAGAGCATGAGTGGGGGAGGGGCAGAGAGAGAGGGAGACACAGAATCTGAAGCAGCTCCAGGCTCTGCGCTGTCAGCACAGAGCCTGATGCGGGGCTCGAACTCACGAACCATGAAATCATGACCTGAGCTGAAGTCAGTCGCTTAACCGACCGAGCCACCCAGGCGCCCCTGATCAATACTTTTTTGATGTAACCTTTCTTCTGTGCCAGAAGTTGGCAAACTATAGCCCATGGGCTGAATATGACCTGCTGCCTGTTTTTATAAATTTGGGGGAACATAGTTTATGTTCATTTACATACTGTCATTGGCTGCTTTTGTACTGCAACATTGGAGTTGAGTAGTTGGACAGAGATATATGGCTCACAAAACCCAAAATATTTACTCTCTGGCCCTTTAAAGATAGTTTACTAACCCTTGTCCTATGTTATTTTTTTTATCTTAACTTTCATTATTTATTTATTTATATAAAAATTTTTTTGTGTTCATTTATTTTTGAGGGAGACCAAGCATGAGCAGGGGAGGGACAGAGAGAGAGAGAGAGAGAGACAGAATCCAAAGCAGGTTCCAAGCTGTCAACACAGAGCCTGACACAGAGCTTGAACCCATGAACTGAAAAATCATGACCTGAGCTGAAGTCGGATGCTTAACTGTCTGAGCTGCCCAGGCGCCCCGTCCTATGCTATTTTAAAAATCTTGGTAAGCGAGGCCAGAAGTTAGCAGGATTAGTGTGAATCTCTTGCTTTATCTGCAAATTTACTTAAGGACAGGATGATAGAATGGATGAGTAATTGCTTGAAGGAGTTTCCTTCAGCTCCAATAATTAAAAATTTTTGCAAGTTTATAGAAAACATAATAGTGACCTCTGTAGTGGCAATACAAAGGAAAATTCTCAAAAATTTCCAATATTTTTTATCACTGAGTAAACTTGGCTAATGCTTTAGAAAGATTGACAGTTACTTTTCTTGATATGTAGAAATACTTAATGAAATATGTATACCAATCCAGCTGACACGTGTACAATTTAGTGAGAATAGAATCTATAATTGTCATACAGAAATTTTTCACTCATGGATAAGTGGATATAGAAAGATAACTATACTTTAGAATACTACTTTGTTAATTGGCAGATTCTCTGGCCAGTAGATGCAGTTGTGTGTTTATTTTAGCTTTTTAAGATTTGACATAGCCACCAAATTATACAAAAGTTGGAAGTATAATACAAATAAATCTTTTTTTCCTTGGAGCCATTTGAGAGTAAGTTGTTGACCCAAAGCTGCATCACCCTCGGATACTTATGTGTCTATTCCCAATAAGCAAAGACATTCTTTTATATAACTACAATAAAACCATAAAAATTAGGAAATTAAAACTGATTCATTTTTACTATTTAATACTAAGAACTAGATCAAAGTTTTGTCAGTTATCTCAATAAAGCTTTTGCAGCAGAAGGATCCAGTTCAGAATCATGCATTGCATTTAGTTGTCATTTTGCTCTCTTCTTCAGTCTGGAACAGTTCCTTAGTCTTTCCCTGACTTTCATACAAGATTATAGCCTTTGTAGAATGTCTCTCAATTTGGGACTTTATCATAATTAGATTAAGACTAGATATCTTTGGCAGCAATGTCACAGAAGCAGTGCTTCCCATTCTACCATTCTACCTATTGCGTTCTGTCAAGTGGCAAATCGTTTCATTTTGTTCCATTACTGATGATTACTTTGATCATTTGATTAATGACTGCTAGTCATCACCATAAAGTTACTTTTTTTCCTTTTATAATTAAAGAAGACTTTGGGGAGAAACTCTGAAACTATAAATAGCATGTCCTCACTAAATATTAAATTTATTCATTTTATATCTTTATGGACTCATGATTTCCCATTTTATTCAGTGAGTGATAATCCATTATTATATGATTTGTTTAGATGTTCAAGTGGGAGTTTATTCAAGTTGCTTGTGTATTTCTGACATGTATCCATCATTCTTGGAGCATTTCCTTACTTTCTGGCACAAAGTGTTCCAGGATCATATGGTCTTTTCCCTGGCCTACTCTTGGATTCAGCCATTTTTCCAGGGAGCCCTGGTTCCTTTTAGTGGCAGATAATATTTAGAAGCCAAGTTCTGGGTGTTAGTTTTATTCATTGCTGTTGCGATTGGTATTCCAGGCCCTTTCAGCAGACAGAGCTAGGAATTACGTGTGTGTGTGCAAATATGCACTTCTGTATATTTATATTTATGTACTTTCTGTGTGTTGAAAATTATGTATTCCTACCAATAGATACAATTCCATTTTAGTACCAGAGGGTTCATTGTAAGTTTCTTCCTTTTCCTATTTTTAACTGAAAAACCTTATTCCCGGTTCTCCAAAAAGTTAAAAATAGAATTACCATATGTTCCAGCAATTCCATTTCTAGGTATATATCCAAAAGAATTGAAAGCAGATACTGAAACAGATACTTGTACACCAGTATTCATAGCAGCATTGTTAATAATAGCCAAACAGTAGAGACAACCCAAGTGTCCATTGATACGTGAATGGATAAACAAATGTGGTATATACATACTATGGAATATTTAACCTTAAAAAGGAAGGAAATTCTGAAATGTGCTGCAACATAGATGAACCTTGAACAGAAATAAGCCAGACACAAAAGAACAAATACTGTATGATTCCACTTGGAATTTTCTTTTCTAGTTATGTGTTAATATTATAGAAATAGAGTTCATTTTTTTAAAGTTTATTTCTTTATTTTAAAGAGAGAGATAGTGTGAGTAGGGGAGGGCCAGAGAGAGAGAGAGAGAGAGAGAATCCTAAGCAGGCTATGCACTACCAGTGTGGAGTCTGACGCGGTTTTGAACTCATGAAACTGCAAGATCATGACCTGAGCCTAAACCAAGAACTGGACGCTTAACCCACTGAGGCACCAGGCGCCCGTAGAGATAGAGTTTGTTTTTTGTGTATTGACCATGTAACCTGCAACTTTGCTGAGTGATTTTTTGGTTCTAGTTGGTATTGGAGATTTTGTGGGACTTTTTAAGTGCACAGAATTGTGTATTTACATCCTCTAGTAAACATTATTTTACTTTCTTAAATTTTTTTTTAAATGTTTTATTTATCTTTGAGACAGAGACAGAACATGAACAGGGGAGGGGCAGAGAGAGAGGGAGACACAGATTCCCAAGCAGGCTCCAGGCTCTGAGCTATCAGCACAGAGCCCAACGTGAGGCTCGGACCCATGAACCGTGAGATCATGACCACCCAGGCACCCCACATTATTTTACTTTTTAAATAATGTTTCACTTTTAACATATTTTCTTGCCTTATTCCAATGGCTAGGATATACAGTATAGGGTTGAATTGGAGTAGTGAGAGTGGATATCCTCGCCTGTTCACATCTTGAGGGGAAAGCATCTTTCACGTTTCTTACCATTAAATATGACATTTGCCATCAGTATTTTATATCTACCTTTTATGAGGTTAAGGAAGTTTTTTTTCTATTCCTAGTTTGCTGAAAGTTTTTATAAGGAATGGATGTTGAATTTTCTGTTTTAAATTTTATTGCATCCATTGGTATCATAGAATTTTCCTCTTATATCCTGTTGATATGGTGAGTTGATTGGTTTGGTTGTGGACCCAAACTCACATTCCTGTGGTAAAACCCACTTAGTCATGGTGTAGGACCCTTTTAATATGTTGCTGGATTTGATTTGCTAAATTTGCTAAGGCTGTTTTTGCATCTGTGCTCTTAAGGATATTGGTCTTTATTTTTTAGAATGTGTTTGGTTTTGATATCAGGGTAAGGCTAGCCTTATAAAATGAGTTGGGATGTATGGATATTATTTCTTCCTTAATTTTTTGATAGAATTTACTAGTGAAGCCATCTTGGACTTTTATCTTATTCTGTGTAAGTAAAACTTACACACTTAATTTTTCTTTTTTAATGTTTATTTTGAGAGAGAGAGCATGAGTGGGGGAGGAGCAGAGAGAGGGCTAGAGGGAATCCCAAGCAGGCTCCGTGCTGACAGGGTGCTGACAGGGCTCCATGCTGTCAGTGCAGAGCCCCATTGCAGGGCTAGCTAGATCTTATGAACCGTGAGATCATGACCTGAGGCAAAATCAAGAGTTGGACGCTTAACCAACTGAGCCACCCAGGTGCCCTACACATTTAATTCTTGAAATAAATATAGGACTATTCAGAATTTCTGTTGCTTCTTGAATTGGTAATTAGCATCTCAAGAAATTTGTCCATTTCATTCAAGTTTTTAAATTCATTGATATAATGCTCAAAATAGCCTTTCTGAAAAATACAGGATCTGTAGTGATAGCTCTTCCTTTCTGATATTTATAATTTGTGTTCCTCTTTTTGATCAATGTAGGCGGAGGTCTATAAGTTGTATTATCTCTAAAAAACAACTTTGTTTTTCCATTTTCTCTAATATTTTTCCATTTTCTACTAAGTTGATTTCTGCTTTTATCTTTATTTCCTTTGTTGTACTTTGGATTTAATTTCCTCTTTTTTTAACTTCTTGAGGTTTAAGCATAATTGATTTTGGACCTTTTTGTTTTCTTTCTAAGACAGCCATCGAAAGTTCTACATTTCCCTCTAAGCACTGGTTTATCTGTATCACACAGATTTTGATACTAGTTTACTTTTTTCCCTAACTTTCCTTGTGATTTCTTCTCTGACAGAGGATTTATTTACACGTCTAAATAAACACTAAATAGGTGTTTTCTCTACAGATATTTTTCTCATGTTGATTTCTAATTTGGTGGGGTTAGAGAACATTCTATATGATTTCAGTTCATTTAGATTTAATGATCTGTTGATAAATACTCAGAGTTCTTGCTAAGTATGTGTATTCATTTATAGACTACTACTCACTTATTCAGTGTAGTAGTCTATAAATGTCAGATCAGGTTGGCTTATTATGTTGTTTATGTTTTCTATATCCTTACTGATTTTTTTGATCTACCTATAAATTAGAGAAGAGTGCTGAGGGCCTTATAATTGTGGATTTGCTGCTGCTTTCAATTCTGTCAATTTTTACCTCCTAGATCTTAAGTTTTGTTATTACCTGTGTACACATTTAAGATGTCTTCTTGGTGAGTTAACCCATCTGTCACTGGGAGAGTCTGTTTTTTTTTAAATTTTTTTTTTCAATGTTTTTATTTATTTTTGGGACAGAGAGAGACAGAGCATGAACGGGGGAGGGGCAGAGAGAGAGGGAGACACAGAATCGGAAGCAGGCTCCAGGCTCCAGGCTCTGAGCCATCAGCCCAGAGCCCGACGCGGGGCTCGAACTCACGGACCGCGAGATCGTGACCTGGCTGAAGTCGGATGCTTAACCGACTGCGCCACCCAGGCGCCCCTGGGAGAGTCTGTTCTTAAATCTACCTTGTCTAATTAATATAGCCAGCTAGCTTTCTTATGCTTAGTGTTTGCACAGTGTATCTTTTTTCATCCTTTTACTTTTAACCCATCCGTGTCTTTACATTTAAAATGCATTTTTGGGGGCAGCTGGACGGCTCAGTCAGTTAAGCGTCTGACTTTGGCTCGGGTCATGATCTTGCAGTTTATGAGTTTGAGCCCTGCATGTTGCTCTGTGCTGACAGCTCAGAATCTAGAGCCTGTTTCCGATTCTGTGTCTCCCTCTTTCTCTGCCCCTCCCCTGTTTGTGCTCGGTCTCTCTCTCTCTCAAAAATAAGTAAAAACATTAAAAAAAAATTTTTTTTAAATGCATTTCTTGTACATAGTTGAATCTTTTCCCACCAATTTGACACCATTGTACATTTAGTGTAATCATCAATATGGTTGTTGTAAGTTTTCTATTTGCCACAACTATTTCTTATTCTCCTTTCCTTTTCTGCTTTCTTTTTGATTAATTGATCATGTTTTAGGAGTCTGTCTTTACCATTGCTTTCTTAACTATAACCATTTGGGCATCCTAAGTGCCCAAAGTCCATAGTTTATATTACAGTTCACTCTCAGTGTTTGTATATTCAGTGGGTTTGGACAAATGTATAATAACATGTTTCCAACATTATGATGTTATACTGAACATTTTTACTGCCCTAACAATCTTTTGTGCTTCACCTATTCTTTACTCCCCACTTAACCCCAAGCCCCTGGCAACCACTGATCTTTTCACTCACTGTCTCCATAGTTTCACCTTTCCCAGAATATTATATATAGTTGGAGTCATACAGTATAAGGTCTTTTTGGTTTGGCTTCTTTACTTAGTAATGTGCTTTTTATTTTTTAATTTTTTTTAATGTTTATTTTTGAGAGAGAGAGAGAGAGTCTGACTGGGAGAGGGACAGAGAGAAAGGGAGACACAGAATCTGAAGCAGGCTCCAGGCGCTGAGCTGTCAGCACAGAGCCTGGCGCAGGGGTCGAACTTATGGACCAAAAAATCATGACCTGAGCTGAAGTCAGACACCCAACCAACTGAGCCACCCAGGAGCCCCACTTAGTAATATGCTTTTAAGCTTCCTCTGTGGAACCTTAACTCCTGGATTGATAACTCATTATTCATGGCTGAATATTCCATTGTCTGGATGTACCACAGTTTGCTTATTCATTCACTTTCTTGAGGATATCTTGGTCACTTCCAAATTTTATATGAATAAAGTGGATGTAAACATCTGTGTGCAGGTTTTTTGTGGACATACGTTTTCAGCTCCTTTAGTTAAATACCAAGGAGCATGACTGCTGGACCTTATGGTAAAAGTATATTTAGTTTTTTAAGAAATTACCAAATTGTCTTCTATTATGGCTGTACCATTTTGTATTTCACCAGTAATGAATGAGAGTACCTGTGGCTCCACATTTTCATCAGCATATGGTGTTGTCAGTGTTCTGGATTTTGACCTTTCTAATATGTGTGTAGTGGTATTTTGTTTTAATTTGCATTTCCCTGATGATATCTGATGTTAAGAATCTTTTCATATGCTTATTTGCCATTTGTATATCTTGTTTGGTGAAATGTTTAATAAGATCTAAAGGGTTGAAAAACTCATTTTTAAAATTGGGTTATTTTATTCTTAAGTTTTTTTTTTTAATTTTTTTGATGTTTTTATTTATTTCTGAGACAGAGACAGAGCATGAGCAGGGGAGGGGCAAAGAGAGAGGGAGACACAGAATCTGAAGCGGGCTCCAGGCTCTGAGTTGTTGGCACAGAGCCCGACACGGGTCTCGAACTCACGAGCTGTGAGATCATGACCTGAGCTGAAGTCGGACACCCAACCGACTGAGCCACCCAGGTGCCCCTCTTCTTAAGTTTTAAGAGTTCTTCGCATATTTTGGATAATAGTTGTTTACCAGATAAGTCTTTTGTAAATATATGTTCTAGTCTGTGGCTTGTTTTCTCATTTTTTCATCATTGTTTTTCAAAGAACGTTTTAATTGTAATAAAGTCCAGCTTATCAGTTATTTCTTTCATGTGTTGTGCCGTTGTTGTTTTATCTAAAGCCATACTTGAGATTATCAGAAGGGATGATATTCCTATATGTGTATTTTAGAATTAGATGTCAGAGGTGCCTGGGTGGCTCAGTCGGTTACGTATATATGACTCTTGATTTCGGCTCAGGTCATGATTTCATGGTTTGTTTTATCAAACCCCATATCAGGTTTCGCACTGAGCGTGGAGTCTGCTTAAGATTCTCTCTCTCTCTCTCTCTCTCTCTCTCTCTCTCTCTCTCTCTCTTTCTCACTCTTACTCTCTTTCTCTCCCTCTACCCTTCTCCCAGTTTGCTCTCTCTCTCAAAATAAATAAATGAACATTTTTTAAAAAAGAATTAGACTGTCTAGCTTCTTGATATATTTTATAGATTATTTGGAAGAGAGTTGAGGTCTTTATGATGTTGTCTATTTGCTTGTGTTTTTTAAGTTTCCTTAATCAGTGTTTAAAATTTTCATACCAACTTTTTTCAGGTTTAATGAAGTGTAATTGACAAATAAAATTGTAAGATATTTAAAGATTTTTTTCCTATATTTATTTTTGAGAGAGAGCACGTGCGTGGGGCAGGGGCAGAAGGTATCTAAAATATACGTCATGATGATTTGATATACATATAGGTTGTGAAAGGATTTGTCCCATCTAACATATCCTGTTACTACTTAAATATAGTCTTAAGTTGATTCCTAGGGAATTTATCCTTTATTTCTATATAATTGGAATTTTGTTCTTCAGTTACATTTTCTAATTTGTTATGGTTTTATGTATAAAGTCTATTAATTTCACTTTCTTTTTTTTTTACTGAACTCCATTTACTGTGTGGTTTTTTTTTTTTTTTTTTTTTTTTTTTTTTTTACTGAGCCACATCAATGAATTCTTTTATTAGAATAGTTCCAATAAGTTTTCTCAGGTTTTCCAAAGTATATAATCATCTGTACATAGTGATCATTTTACCTATTTTGCAATTTTATATAATACTTCCAATGTTAAGTGTAATAATAGTAAGAGAAGAATATATTTATTGCCCAGAATAGGACACTTGAGAATGAAAGGTGGTGGGGTACATTATTAGTAATAAACCTGAAACAACAGATATAAACTGAGATTTTCCTTGGCACATTGCAAGTATGGTCATCATTGTCTTCTTTGAGACTTGAATGGGAATGCTTCTGTGGTTTCCTTCATTAAACGTGAAGTGGCTTTTGAAAATTATATATATATATACATATATATATAAAAATATAAATTATTGGATTACTATAAGTTATATAAATGTATAAATGTATAAATATGTTAAATTATACAAGTTATATTTATATGTAAATCATAGATTCAATTATAATTTTAAATATAATTTTTTTTTTTAATTTTTTTTTTTTTCAACGTTTATTTATTTTTGGGACAGAGAGAGACAGAGCATGAACGGGGGAGGGGCAGAGAGAGAGGGAGACACAGAATCGGAAACAGGCTCCAGGCTCCGAGCCATCAGCCCAGAGCCTGACACGGGGCTCGAACTCACGGACCGCGAGATCGTGACCTGGCTGAAGTCGGACGCTTAACCGACTGCGCCACCCAGGCGCCCCTAAATATAATTTTTAAATATGATTTTTTATCATGGTTGAGAAGAATGATTTTATTCCTATTCAGCATTTTCATCAAGAATGAATATTAAACTATGGATATGAATATGATTTTACACATTTTTAAAATATGTTAAACGATATTATTAGACCTTAACACTGAATTATCCTTTCATTTTTGGCTTTTTGGTTGTGTGTGTGTGTGTGTGTGTGTGTGTACACATGTACAAGAATCCTATTTGCTATTACATTTAGAAATCGTTTCAGTATTTATGTATTGATGGTATGGATCTCTTCATATTTTTACTTAAAGAAAGATTATCTAAATTTGCTTTAGGATCAATGTTGTACTTGTTTTATAAAAATGGATTTTTAAACACTCCTTCCATTAAAAATATTTTATTAAGGAAATTTCATACACAAAGCAGACAGAAAGTACAGCATAATGAACCTCCTTGTGCCCATCACTCCACTTTAAAAATTATCAATACTTTGCCATTTTACCTCCCCTATTTGTTTTATTTACCCATTGTTATTTTTTTTTCTTTTGTGGAAGGATCAGTAGAAGAAAGAGTAAGGGATTAGAACTTTTTTTTTTTTTAATTTTTTTAATGTTTTTTTATTTTTGAGAGACAGAGAGATAGAGCATGAGCAGGGGAGTAGCAGAGAGAGAAGGAGACACAGGATCTGAAGCAGGCTCCAGGCTCTGAACTGTAAGCACAGAGCCCTATGTGGGGCTTGAACTCACAGACCACGAGATCATGACCCGAACTGAAGTCAGACGCTTAACCGACTGAGCCACCCAGGCGCCCCTAGAACTTTTTTTTTAAGTTTATTTAAAAAAAGAGTGAGAACGTTTGTGGGTGTCTGTGGTGGGGGAGGGGCAGAGAGAGAGGTTGAGAGAGAGAATCCCAAGCAGGCTCTGCACTATCAGCACAGAGCTGGACATGGGACTTGAACTCATAAACTGTGAGATCGTGACCTGAGCCAAAATCAAGAGTCAGAGGCTTAACTGATTGAGCCACTCAGGTGCCCTTGACTTTTTTTTTTAAGATTTTATTTTTAAGTAATCTCTGCACCCAGTTTGGGGCTCAAACTCACAACTCTGAGATCAAGAGTCACATGCCCCACCGAGTCAGCCAGGTGCCCCAAAAGAAGCTTTTATTTTCTTTAATTATTATTTTTTTTGTTTTGTTTTTTTAAGTAATCTCTACACCCAACATAGGATTGAGAGACTGGAAGGTTTTCAAACAACTATTAGATTTCACATACATTTACCCATGCGTAATTTAGCATATATTTCTAACAGATATAGACTTTTATTTATTTAAAAAAAATTTTTTAATGTTCATTTATTATTGAGAGACAGAGCATGAGAGGGGGAGGGGCAAAGAGAGAGGGAGACACAGAATCCGAAGCAGGCTCCAGGCTCTGAGCTGTCAGCACAGAGCCTGACGCGGGGCTTAAACCCACAAACTGTGAGATCATGACCTGAGCCGAAGTCGGACGCTTAACCGACTGAGCCACCCGGGCACCCCTGATGGATACAGACTTTTAAAGACATAGCAGTGACATTTTAAAGATAGTATTATTACACTTTAGAAAGTTAACAATAATTCTTTGTCTAGTATGCAGTCTGTTTACAGTTGTTTTTGTTTAAAAATGTTTTAGAGTTGGCTTTCTAAAAATGAGAATCTAAACAAGATACTTGCATGGCATTTGTTGAAAATGCATTATTTGTCTTGTAGGATTTCTTATATTCAGGATTTGTTTGAATTTATCCTGGTGGTGTTATTTAAGATAGTGCTCTGTCCCCAGATTTCTAGTAATGATAATTAGATCTAGAGGGTGAATGAGATTCAGGTTTGATTTTGTCCTTGCTTTTTGTTTTTTAGGAATAACACAAAGTGCTATATGCTTACTGTTGCATCACCTAGCAGGCAAATAATGTCCAATTATTTCTCTTTATGATAATGAGTCAGGATCATGTTTTCATGTCATTTTATATTCTTCATCATTTTTTTTTTTTACATTTATTTATCTTTGAGAGACAGAGACAGAGTGTGAGTGGGGGAGGGGCAGAGAGAAGGAGACACAGAATCCGAAGCAGGCTCCAGGCTCTGAGCTGTCAGCACAGAGCCCAGTGCAGGGCTCGAACCCACGAACCATGAGATCATGACCTGAGCTGAAGTCAGACACCCAACCTACTGAGCCACACAGGCGCCCCAATTCTTCATGATTTTTTTTTTTTTAATTTTTTTTTTTCAACATTTATTTATTTTTGGGACAGAGAGAGACAGAGCATGAACGGGGGAGGGGCAGAGAGAGAGGGAGACACAGAATCGGAAACAGGCTCCAGGCTCTGAGCCATCAGCCCAGAGCCTGACGCGGGGCTCGAACTCACGGACCGCGAGATCGTGACCTGGCTGAAGTCGGACGCTTAACCGACTGCGCCACCCAGGCGCCCCTCCCAATTCTTCATGATTTTTAATGACTATATTGCATTTTGTTGAATGACTGTTCTATAATTTATGTTTATAGTCTATGGCTGGATATTTAGGTGAGATACATTTTCATTAATATCCATTAGCTATTTACTAGGTTTTATTATATTGAAGACTCAGACTTCTTCAGCCTAGGGAAAGTCTCTTGTTATTTGATAGTTTCAAACATGGACTTTATCAGGAATGATTTGCTTTTGAAGAAGTGGAAGCCTACTCAAAGAAAGGTCGAGTAGGGAGTACAGTTGGCTTTTATTGGAACTGAAAAGTTTTAGGATGCTTTTTTCTTCTCTTTGAAGTCTTAAGTGTGTCTTCTCTTCCTTTCTCTACAGAGTTCTCTCATTATTATATTTTTTGGTTTTTCTTATGTCCTTACCATGACATGTCAGAATGAAAGCCTTGAATTATGAAATGTTCTTGTCTGCTCCTTATAATCAACTCAATCTAAATGCCCCAAATAAAAGTTCCTGAGTAAGTGAGTCTTACTGGTCTTGCTATGCCTGGGAGTGTGTTTGGGTATGGTTGTATGTTATTAGATCCACCTTTTTATTTTTTTTTATTTTTTTATTTTTTTTAACATTTTATTTATTTTTGAGACAGAGAGAGACAGAGCATGAACGGGGGAGGGGCAGAGAGAGAGGGAGACACAGAATCGGAAACAGGCTCCAGGCTCTGAGCCATCAGCCCAGAGCCTGACGCGGGGCTCGACCTCGCGGACTGCGAGATCGTGACCTGACTGAAGTCGGACGCTTAACCGACTGCGCCACCCAGGCGCCCCTAGATCCACCTTTTTAGCAGGAACTATAATAAACTTTTTTTTTTAATGTTTATTTATTTATTTTAGAGAGAGAGAATGAGGAAGGGGGAAGGAGAGAGAGAGAAGGACACAGAATCCAAAGCAGGCTCCAGGCTCTGAGTTGTCAGCCCAGAGTCTGACGTGGGGTTTGAACTCATAAACGGTGAGATCATGACCTGAGCTGAAGTTGGCCGCTTAACCAACTGAGCCACCCAGGTGCCCTTAAACTCTTTTAAGAATATAGGGTTGGACACCTGTCTAAAGAAGTGCCTAGCACAACATCTTTATCATGTACACTAAATTCTTACATATATAAAAATATATACCATTCTTGCCCATCTTCTTTTCCAAATATTTTTTGGTTATTCTCGCTAGTTCATTTTCCAGATTAAACTTAGAACCTGTGATAGATAGTATTTTATTTTTTTTAATGTTTATTTATTTTAGAGAGAGTGCGAGCACATGCACACAAGTGAGAGCAAGTGGGGGAGGTGCAGAGAGAAAGGGAGACACAGAATCCAAAGCAGGCTCCAGGCTCTGAGCGATCAGCACAGAGCCCGACACGGGGCTCAAACCCACGGACCACGAGATCATGACCTGAGCTGAAGTCAGAGGCTTAACCGACTGAGCCACCCTGGTGTCCTGAGCACCTATGGCAGTATTTTAAATCTACCTTGTCTGATATGGTAGCTACTAGCCACATGTAACTACTTAAATTAATTAAAATTAAAGTGTAGTTCTTTAGTCGCACTAATTACATTTCAAGTACTCACTAGCCACATGTGATAGTTAGTGGCAAGTGTATTGAATAGTGCAGATACGGAGCATTTTATCATTGCATAAAGTTCTGTCGGGTAGTGCTGCTAAATTTAAAGGCTTGTATATTGATAATAACTTACCTATTTCCTAATGCTCATGAAAGGCAAAAATCTCTATTTTGTGTAGGTTTTGTTTGTAGCATTTGGTCAATTATGTGTGGAAGATAATGTCACAGTATATCTTTGTTTTCTCATTTTAAAAGGTTCATTGAAGGAAGTTTGAAAAACTTGTAAGTGTGTAATTGGATTACTTTTCACCAACCTAATAATACATCTCTTTAACACAGTTTCTTTATTTCTAGGTTCTACTTGATTCATGTCTGGATTATTTGGGTTACATAATCATGTAGTTTTGTTCAAGAAGAGCACATAAGTGTATTTCTAATATCACATCAAGAGGCATGTTGATGCCAGTTTGAACACTGTTAATGATAAATTTGACCATTTGGTTAAACTGGTGACTACCTGGTCTCCATTATGAAGGCACATTTTTTTCTTTTGTAATTGATAAGTAATCTGTGGGGTCATTTTTGGAGGCTGTGTGAATATCTTGTTCCCCAACAACTTTTTGCTCACTGATTTTAGCATCCATTTAGGTAGCTTGCAGGACTCAGTTAGTACATGGGAGTTGCATGATGGTGAGTGAATTCTATCATTCTGTTTACATATAATTTTTAGCTGGCATTTTTTTTTTAATCACCAAGTTCTTAATTAATGTTTATTTATTTTTGAGAGAGAGAGAGACAGAGACAGAGCATGAGTGGGGGAGAGGCAGAGAGAGAGGGAGATACAGAATCCGAAACAGGCTCCAGGCTCTGAGCTGTCAGCACAGAGCCTGACGCGGGGCTCGAACTCACGAACCATGAGATCATGACCTGAGTCAAAGTCTGACGCTTAACCACCCAGGTGCCTCTCTTTTTATTTTTATTTTTTTAAGTTTATTTCTTTATTGAGAGAGAGAGAGAGGGAGAGACAGAATCCCAAACAGGTCCCACATGGTCAGTGCAGAGCTGGATGCTGGGCTTGAACCCACAAACCATGAGATCATGACCTGAGCTGCAGATGCTTAACCAACCGAACCACCCAGGTGCCCCAGCTGGCAGTCTTTAAGGAAGAGCTTTCCCTTTTCCACTTGTATTCTTTGAGTCTTCTTTTTCTTTTCTTTTTTTTTGTTATAAATACTCCAGGTATGTCTCATGAAGTTGGCCAGTGTGACTTTGAGACTTGTTGCCATGGGCACTTCTGTGTAAAGTGCTTTTAAACCAAGAGAATTTTTGCTTTTTAGCAATTTGGTCATTTTCATCATGTGTTTATTCTCAAACTGAGGATTTGTATAGAATAGCTATAAATTTAGGTAAAAAAATTATTCCACTTTGGATCTTTCTTGATTAATTCTATTGAAACATAAACTTTTCAGAAACTAGGGCAACTGTGTTAAGGAATTCCCATTTACACCAGACAAGAAAGTAAACAGTAAGTGGAGAGTAGGGTAACAAACACTTATGGTATCAAAAAACAACCGTGAAAAGGATCTGTCTTAATGTGCTAGCCCATTGCAGTTTAACATATTGCTTACAACCTTCACAATAGAATTTGAGTGACTTCAGTTACACATTCCAGGAGACTGGCAGTCTGTTACAATCAGAGTCTGAACTTTAGAGCAGGCTAATTTACAGCGATGGGATGAAGAAAGTTGTGGATTTGTATTACACACTCTCACCTGACACTGTATCTGATCCCTTACCTGCTGATTGACATCTTGAATGAGCTCTTTGAAGCAAGTTCCAGCTTAATTAAAACGTTTGCTTGGTTAGCAGTGATCTGTGAAAGCCTGTGATAAATATTGAATCAGGTTCACCTGCTGGTTGCTGTGAGTGGATAAACAGCTGCTTTGTGCAGTTTAATCATGAAACTGGCAGTAGAGTACTACTGTTTGAATTTTTTAAAAAGAATAGTTGAAAAGGTATAGTTATGTCACTTTTGCTATCTTACTAGAGTGTGTGCTTATGTGAGATTTTGCACAACAGGCATTCAGTACCTGTTTAGATGGCTTGGACAACAGCAATTGGTTGATAAAGATTAACAATAAACCCTCTTTTTTTTTTTTTTAAATAAACCCTCTCTTTTATGCCTCAAAGATCTTAGTAACATTCTACATTCATTGGCTTTTTACCACTAGCTTTTTATGTGCGTGGCGTTCTGAAATAAAAAAGGGCAATATTTTGCTTTTTTGCCAAGTTACATTGTAGATGCAAATGATCCTGTTAAAGCTTTGTTTTGACATTTACATTTATGATTCTAACTTCTCCACAAATTTATCATGTATTTTGTGATAACTTGAGGAACTCTTTTAGATTTTATTTTTTTCATCTGTAAAATGGAGTTAGAAATAAACATTGAACTAGGTGTTTTAGAATTATGTTAATATCAGGTAATTAACAAACGTAAAAGATAAATGAATTTATAAGCAGTAGAGAAACCTTTATAAAATTGTCTTCTTTGGACTGTCAACTTGTTTATTCCTTTACAGAATAAATAGGTCTGAGCAAGTTGGTTGTGAAGAAAATGCTGTTTCCATTTGATTTTCATTATAAAATCAGACATAAATTCTTGAATAAAACCCTCACCCAATAAGTCAGAGTCTTCTTCAGCACCTGATGAAAGTTATGGACTTAATTTCTGGAAATGCACACAAAATTGTGTCTGTAGTTTCTGGGTGATCTCAAACCCTTTCTTCTGGAACAGTTCATGGACCCTAAATTAAGAATCTATTTCCTAATAAATTAGGTTAAAAATTTTTGATCAAGAGATGTTAAGATGAAAACGATCCTGCTTTCATAAGCAGCTAAAGACGAACCAGAATAGACTGTATGTGCTGTGCTGTGTTTCTTTTGAAATTCTTTTTAGCATTTTTCAGGTATATTGTCCACTAGAATCCTTAGCTCCAAAGAGGATCTACCACAGTAGGGATTCTTAATTCTGTACCTAAAGTTTTATAGTTTATATTCCTATCATCACTTTGTTTGGAATTTTATGGGGAGAATTAAATTTTATTTAGGTTATTCTCAGTCTGTTCAATATTGTTTTTTTTATTTTTTCATTATATATAGTATTCCATTAATTGAAAAAAAACTTCACAATTTATCCATTTTTCTGTTGGTACACTTAGCTTATTTTCCTCACTATTAAAACAGTGCCGCAAAGAGTATCCCTATTGTATCTGTCTTCATGTTCAAGAGTTTCTGTAGTATGTATACTTAGTGGTGTCATGCATGGTCACAGTGTCTATGTATCTTTGATTCACTAGATTGCCAATTTGCTCTACAAAGTGGATGTGCTGCTTTATACTTGGGTCAGCAGTTTGTGAGAATTGTTTCATACATACCCTTTCTAACACCCTATCTGATGGATGTGAAATGGGATCGAATTATGATTTTAATTTGCATTTTCCTAACTAATAATGAGGTTGAGCATTAGATTACACATCTTTTCAGATGTTTATTGGCCTTTCAGCTTTTTTGTGATTTTCTTATTCTTGGCCAGCTATTGGATTTGTCTTTTAAAATTAATTTGTTGGAATTCTTTGTATGTTATGGATACTGGTCCTGGGTTATATACAGTGCAAGTATCTTAGTTTGTGCTGCCTTTTTTTTCCCCATTTTTTTTTTTCTTATAAAGGGGAGTGCCGTTTTAAATAGAAATTTGCATTGTAAGAGATTGTGTTTTCAGTCATTGTGCTTTTGGTATATTGTTTAAGAAATCTTTCCCCACATTGGGATCATAAAAATATATTCCTATACAGGGCCAGAGACCTTATTTCCCACAAAACATAAAATATTTCAATTCTGGCCCTTTACAGAAAACTTATGTTGATGTATGCTTTAACGAATCTCTTAATTGAGAGTTTTGGTTTTTTTTTTTTCCCTTATGGAACATAATGTAAATCTTGTTAGAAAATATTTGATTTAAATGTCAGCTAATAATAAGTTAAAATAGTTTTTTGAAGTAAATTTTATAGCTTACTCTTAGGAATATTTTGTAATTACATTCAGAAAATAATGTACTTAAAGTACTGACTTTAAACAGTTCTGTAACTCATGAGTCAAACTGGTATTGGTAAACAATCTGCAAACTATGCTTTGTTGAAAATTAAAGAGTATGCAGTCTTTGTTAGTAAGATGAGGTGACCCTTGTCATTGTCTTCTAGTTGGTTCGATATATCAAGAATTCTGATGTTTCTTGAATGAATGTATGGATGGATGAATAAATGAAATAGTACATGTAAAGTGTTTAGCACAGGGACAGCCTTCATAAATGATAGTTATTATTAATAATGAGTATATCAGGATGTTTGTCACTCACAACTAAAAGTGGCCCGAATATTAGCATAACAAGATGATTTTTCTTTTTGGCTTTGAAAATAACAAATTGCCCTGTACTTTTTCTTTTAAAGCTAACCTTTTTATTTTGAAGTAACTTTTTGATATGTGGAGAACTTCAAACTAGGACATCAATTATGCATCTATCAGACAAATAAAATGCAGTACATGTACAGTATTTGGCTTAGGGACATTAGTCAAAGTACATCAATTTAAAAAAATTTCAGTTACAGTTATGCAAAATACCATGTTCAGTGAATGAGTTATATAAAGAAATATAAGAAATAGTTTCTTTCTTTAAGGAATTTGCAGTGTGGTTGAAAGACAAAACATGCACATGTGGAAAGTTTCAGAAAAGTATGTTTCTATTTCATGGGCCTAGTTTTCCCTTTATTTCCTACAAATAAACTTCTTTTTGGTCTCTTTTGCTCTCCACTTTTTTTATACACTTATTTTTCACATTAAATATATCCTTTTATGTCTGTGTTCAGAATTCAATTCATAGCCTCCTTTTAGAAGGTCCTCTGATTTATGAATTAGCAAAATAATTTCTCTGGCAATGTAATAGTTTCTAGCTATTCTTTTATTATTTTCCATTTTTAAATGTATTTAGTTACCATGCTCATTTTTGTTTTTCAGCTGTTTAGGCATAGTAACTTTTTTGTTGTTGTGTAGAAAAGTTGCAGAAAATTATGAAACCTTAGACCTTGTATCATATCTTAATCTACTTGAACTTTTTTTTTTTTTTTTTTTTTTAGAGAGTGAAAGTGTTGGAGAAGGGCAGAGGGGGAGGAAGAGGGGTGGGAGGGAGAGAATCTCAAGCAAACTCCACATTCAGCATGGAGTCTGATGAGGGGCTCAATCTCATGATCCTGGGATCATGTCCTGAGCTGAAATCAAGAGTTGAACACTCAACCGACCGAGCCACCCAGGTGCCCCTTAATCTACTTGACCTTCTAATTATAACTTTGTGAAAAGAATAGTGTCAAGGACTCAGAAGTTGGCCTGTCTTTAAAATAAAATCTTATAATCTTTCTTTATCCTTTCAAAAATTTAGATATATGTTTCTATATATATAGTAGGACAAGAGAGAGAATAGAACTTGTAGACATGAAGAGGATTTCCTAAGATCCTTGGTTGCTGACCTTCTAAGAACAGATTTAAAAATTTTTTTTTAATGCTTATTCCTTTTTGAGAGAGGGAGACAGAGTGTGAGTGGGAGAGGGGCAGAGAGAGAGGGAGACACAGAATCTGAAGCAGGCTCCAGGCTCTGAGCTGTTAGCACAGAGCCTGACGTGGGGCTCTAACCCACGAACCGCGAGGTCAGGACCTGAGTTGAAGTCTGATGCTTAACCAACTCAGCCACCCAGGTGCCCCAAGAAGAGTTTTGACTCTTGTAGATTTGAAATGTAATTTATGTATGTATGTATGTACGTATGTATGTATGTATGTATGTATGTATTTATTAGATTTTATCTTCATGTTATCTCCATGGACCCAATGTGGGGCTCGAACTCACAATCCTGAGATCAAGAGTCACACGCTTTACTGACTGAGCTGGCCAGGTGCCCCTGAAATGTATTTTTAAACAGTTGACCTCCTGCATATGGAAATAATACAATTGTCACACCAACATATGTCTCTTATGTTTCTGTTTATGAATATATGTATTTATGTATATATATAGGCTCCACACCCAACATGGGGCTTGAACTCATGACCCTGAGATCAAGAGTTGCATGTTCCACTTACTGAACTATTAGGGGCCCCTAATAGTTTTTGTTTGTTTTGTTTTTTGTTTCTCTTTAAATGATGATAGAATTTTGGTGTTATTTGGCTTGGGTTTTCTTGCCTTTTGTTGAAGTAAAAGGACTCTAGACAGTTTCTAGTTATAGGAAAAGCAGCCATCTCTTAAAGAGGTTGGTTCTGCCACTCAGTGTCGCCACTTTCAGGTCTTAGAGATTATAGGTTTTGGGGAACCTGTATGTTTTATCTTTCTTGATATTCAGATATGTTGGGTGAGAGTGAACAATTTTTTATTTATTCTCCAGTTTACTAATGCGGTTTCTGTAAATTCAAAGGTCAGAAGCAAAAGAAAAATATCCCTATGAAAGATAAACCTGATAGCTTGTTAGTAGGAGAAATATTTAATGAAAGGTACAAAATTTAATTTATCCATTTATTATTTCAAGACGGCTAGATCAAAGTGTTTCAGAAAGAGGCCATAAAGTGTTAGCTTATTAATTGGATTTGAGGATATTATGACTTCCTGACATTGCTGTTTTTAGTATTCTTTCTCTAGTTTTCTTACAGAATTGAAAGTTGGTGATTTTGGTACAAATAATTCTCTTTTGTAGCTAAATAAATGCCTTTTTTCTTTTGCCACATTAAATTTTTTCCATCTGAAATAGGATTGATTGTATCAAATCCTTTGAATGGAAGATCACTTCTGAAGAAATAATTCCTCTTTAATATTGCAAAGGAAAAACAATGAATTTTCTTTCTTAATTTCTATTTTCTCCAATACTTGCGTAACCACCCATGGAAAAATCATATTCTTAAGGAGAGTCAGCCTCAAATTCATAGATGATATATTTACTTCAGACCAGTGTAAAACTTAATAAACAAAAACATGTTTTTGTTTATTAAGTTTTACACTGGTCTGAAGTAAATTAGCCATAAAATTAGCCATAGTTTATAATTTTCTCAGTTATGGGGTGAGAACCAGATTTAAGGTACCTAAATAAAGCTGCTCTACTGGCAAAAGTTTTCTAAAACTAGTTCTTGATCTTTAGCTTTTGTTAATTATAGCTACTATCATAACATTTTAAGATAGGGACATCCTTTACTTTATTAGTGCCAAATTTTAAAAAGTAAAAAGTTTTAATATAAAACAGCAAGTTACTAAACTGTATAATAGCATTTCTTTTTGCTTGAAAAAAATTGTGTGGTAGATGTATATGTATGAAGGTTTACAAGTTATGTGTTAGATAATTTGGCATAGGGGGTTGACTTATTTTGTTTATTTCAATATTGTTTGGACTTTTTGGTTAGAAAACAGTGGAATTAAAAGGAGTAGGTGATAAAGCTTTAAGTGGAATTGATTTTGAAAGCGTTTCATCAAAAAGGTCTTCTAAGCTTTGAGAAAACAACACTTTATTGGATTACTTTTATGCTTGGATATAATATATCCATATAGTATATAACAATGCATTAGACTCTAGCATTCCAATATTCAACTTAATATTCAGTATTTAATTTACTATATCATACGGTAAGAGAAATACTATAATTGAATGAAAAGAGTGGAGGTACAGAAGAGTAAACTACTTCTGCTACCTCAAGTTATCTCAATTCATTAACTAGGTTAATTAATGTGATCATTGCAAAGGCCAAAAAAGAATTCAGTCAGAAATATCATGATATAATTTGCATTCCATTTTCTGTGACCATAAATTGTTATATATTGCAACATATGTAACATAAACCACATGTCAGCTGTTTCCTGCCTCACTGTTGACAAGAGCCCCATTCATAACTCTTCTTTTTATCCTTTCAGTGAATAAGTAATTATTCAATATAGAAGGCAGGATATTTGGAACTGGCTATTTAATGTGGCAGCACTCCGTAATGAAATCTGCTGCTACTGGCAACCTGAGAGGGGAATGTAACAATTCCAGCATGGCTGTAACTTTATCTGCTTTGACTGACTGTTTATTTGGCACATCAGTGAACCTTTTATCCCTGTGAGTGACAGCTCCAGAAGGGTCACATTTACATCCATTCTATCATGTATTGTAATATTTAATGGTGGACAAGGTTGAGCGAGACTGGGAGTAATTTGAACTTGCTTTTCCACTGAGTTGAGGCTAAAAGACAGCTTGATCCCCAGTATTGTGGTGTAACATGCTATGACTTAGTATTTGTTTATGAAGGCTACTCTTACTGATTATAATTAAAAAAAAAATTAGTTAAATGGTGTATTTGTTCTACTAAACTAAAACTCTACAGTACACATTTTCTTAAGCTACTGTGCTAGTTTTTTTTCCCATCAGTGACCACTAATATAAAACTAACCACCTCACAGTATTTCTCTTAAATGAGGCTGCATTCTGTCTCATTTGTGTAGTAATTGAGGTTGAAAAGGGAGTAGTTATTAAGAACCCATGGTTCTGAAATACAGCATTGAACTTTTTATTTTATTTTTGAGAATTTGAAAACAGAAGAGAAAAATCAGGTAAATAATGGACTATATTCTTGATGTTCCAAATGGTATGCTTAAGGAGACATATATCTATTTTAATTATGGAACTAAATTATGAGTAAAGTTGTCCAGAAAAAGCTATCCTGTATAATTTTACTGATGGATTTGCATTCCATGACAGGTAATTTAATTTCAGAAAGACTGTTCCGCACGATATACTTCATTATTAAGTATTAATAATTTACATTCATTTTTATCCCTTTGTTAGAGAATAGTTTTCTTGTTTTTAGTGATGTTTTAGATTCAACTTGATATTTCTATTTTTTTGTAAGCTATATTTAAAATGCTTTTTAAAATATTGGTATATTATAGGATATTTGAATGGGCTACTCTGTAAACAAAAATAGCACTATCAACTCTAAACTAATATTGCATGTTCACTTGAAGTCTAAGCAAAAATGAAAATTGTTCTCCATTTTGTCTTATTTTTTACAATTTGTGAAAGAGGAGAATTAAAATCTATTTAAAACATTTGGAATTCAACAGTTGTAGTGATGTGTTAGAAAGCCATGTAAATATGGAAACATCATTTATAACTTCTAAGAGTGCAACAGAACCAATTTGAAATGGAGTTTTTAGTTTTTTCTTTAATGGTAAGTTTTAGATGATGTAACATCTTGATATTCTCTTTATTTGACAGTTATGATTTATTACTTATAGCTTCTGATTGTGTGAGAGGTTTAATAACATTTTTTGTGGTATACCAGACATGAGTTGTCTTTTCTTTTCTTTGTTACAGCCCCCTGGTCACTGTTCCAGGTGTTGTTGTTCTACTAAACAAGGAAACAGTCAAGGTTACTCAAATACCACTAAGAAGGATCATGGGGGGAAATCCAAGATACCCAAAATATATTTTGGGACGCGCACACACAAGCAGATTGCTCAGATTACTAGAGAGCTCCGGAGAACAGCATACTCAGGGGTCCCAATGACTATTCTTTCCAGCAGGGATCATACTTGTGTCCATCCAGAAGTAGTGGGCAACTTCAACAGAAATGAAAAGTGCCTGGAGTTGCTGGATGGAAAAAATGTGAGTAAAGTTATTTTGTTTCAGAGGAAAAACAAGGCTGAAAAGATTCAGTTTACTCAGTTTTTCATGTGTTCATTTTATGTTTTATATGTGTATTTCCAGTGATAATCTAACCTATGAAAATCAAATTAATTGCTAGTACTGATAGATTTCTTATGGTAAAATTGTTTTTAAAAACTTTTCTTTAAAAAAAATTTTTTTTCTTTGAGTTTAAAATCATAGATTTTCGTTCTAAAGCCTGGGGATATTTTAGTTAAGTGTCTTCTTACTTCTTTGAAATCCTGCCACCAAAAATATTCAAATATGGATGATGTCATAGGAGGAGATGAAAGTATTTAAGTGATTTAATTTAATTAGATTTAATAAATATATTTTATGTACAGTATTTTAAAACTTCAAAAGAAGATAGTTTATTTAGGCTCTCCCTTGAGTAAATTTTTAAAATACTTTTTAATTGAATGAGAAATATAATGATTATCCTATCTTATAATTCTGATTAGTACAAACTTCTGTTTCAAAAAAAAGTTATTAAATTATTAAGTTTAAAGATATGTCATTAATGGTTTTGAAGTTTTCCAGGGAAATCTTGAATAATATGAATTTGGGCAAGGTGGAAATTGAGAAGTCTTTCTTAGTAAAAACATACGATTTTTTAATAGTTTTTTGGCGGTATTAGTTTGTTAGTCTGTGTACAGTTTAATAACTTGTTTATTTACTCTGAAACTGAGATTACAAGTCTGGAATATACTCAGAGATTATTGCTGAACTGTAAATTGATAGTCTATGAAATTACCTATGATAATTTAATATGTTTTGAAAGTTATTCTATCTTTTGCTAATATTTTGTCAGAGTTGGTTCTACACAAAAAACCGTGAGCCATAGGTAGCCCTTGAGTTTTATTTAATTGATAGATCACCTTCTACCATGTAATTTGAATAAATTATTTTGTATTATGCATTTCTTTTTCAGTGCTTATGGTTATTTGTCTTGACCTTATTCTTCCTCAGAATGCTTAGCTCATAGGCATACATGAACATTCTTTTTCTTGTTCTCAAGTCCTGAAGGTAATTTGGTATTGTAATGATGCCAATTACAAAGTCACTATAGGTGTCTATGTTTACTATGGCTGAATCACCAAAGTGAAATGATAAATAGATAACTGACAGTTTGAGTGAAAAAGAGTTTAAAGTGTGATAACACTTCAATTGACACACTCCCCTCAGGGTTGTGTTACACTGCTAAAATGGATGAACCATTCTGGTTTTGCTATCAGCCTGCACAGGAGTGTCATTCTAAGTGCCCTTGAAGTGTAAACTTTCCGATTTTTTGGCTTGATCCAAAGGCACGTGTGTTTTTGTTCAGTTTCTTTTGCAGAAGTGCTCCTGTACTGGAAAAGCAATGTACTTATCTGCTAAAAGTTAATTTTTGTTTCAATTAACAAAAAAACATCTTAATTAGTGCCAGAAATAATTCTAAAAAATTATTCTCGATATGGAAAATATGGTTTTTTGTGAAGATGAGATTTAACAGTTAATAATCACATACTCTGAAGGCATCTTGGTGATCGTTTGGTACAAATACAAGCTTTTAGCATAGTACAGAAGATACTTGGAATGAAGAAATGGCGAATGTATTTTTAAACTCAATCTGTATCAAACTCAGTATGAAAGATATTTGGCATGTCTCCATCTGTCTCTGGATCCCACAATCAGGATTTTAGAGGAACCTTAGAAATAGCAGCCTTTGGGTCTGAGGAATCTTTAATAGGCTCCTGGTTCATTTACTCTTTTGATGCCTCATCACATGAGAAAAATGGGCCCTGAAGTTTGTCCAATGTCTGACAGCGAGTTAGCAAGAAAGACAACTTTTCTAACTCCTAGCCGTTGTTATTTTGATTATACTAGAAAAAAAACAAAAGGTGGCTTATGAAATGAGGAAGTTGACACAGCATGAGGAGTAAAAAAGAGTAGTAGAGATGGGACAGAGGAAGTGAAAGAATGAACTAAATAAACGTTAGGTGAACCCTTTCCTCTTGATTTTTATTGTTAGTACCTTGGAGGTTCTTTTTACATGACTGAATACAAAGCTGTAGAACTAGTAGTCCCTCAGCTGATCATGCCTTGTCCTGGAATTGGCGACATTATTTTATAGGTTATGAACCTTTTATGTTTTACTCCATCTCTAGTAATTTCTAGGTATTTTTGTGAATGTAATGAGTAAATATGTTTTGAAAACGTAGATTTGGCTTTTGGATAGTTTGTAGATAAGAATGTACTATGTGTATATATATATATATATATATTATAACAATTGTATATATATAATTCCTTTTCACTTGTTAAGGACAGCAAACTGAGATGATAAATATTGGATTTCACAATCATTTAATTTTTTTATTGGTACATAGAATTAGTGAAAATAAAAATGGCCCATTCTTCTACCAGTTAGTCCCAAATGAAAATAGAAAAACAGTAATAATATATTTGTGGTTAGAAGACTCAAAATTACAGAAAGGTGTAACATAAAAAGAGAAAAATCTCTTTTTTTTTACTCTTCCCATTTTCTTAACCTTTCAAGGAAATTACTGTAAAGTTTTATGTATATTCTTCCAAAACACTTAAAATATGCATTTGTTATATGTGTATATACTCTTTTAAAAGCTCAAGTACATTGGTACATGGACAAATCTAACACATTTCTTAAGGGCTATATCTTTTACGTGAATTTACCATAAGTTATTTAACATGTCCCTTCTTGATAGACATTAAACATTGCATTACATACATATTCACATGAATGGTGAAATTTTAAATTTTGGTAGTTATTGATAAATTGTGTGCTTTTAATAGAAGTTTATACTTCTAATAGTGTATATTTATACTTCTAATTTTATACATCTTTTAATAGGATATGACACACTGTTGCTAGGACTTATTTTCTCTTATTTTTTGATTAGCATTTATTAATAAAATTTTTTACTTCTAATAATAGATTAGCAAAGGACATTAGCAGATAGTACATGAAAGAAGAAATGCAAGTTACTGTTGAAACTTGTTAGCATGTTCATATAGTATAATAGCAGTGTTAAACCTTGCTAGAATGTATAAAAAAGTCAAAGCAAGAAGATTCTATTTTTTACCTTTAAAATAGGTAAAGATAGAAAAGATAATATTAGTGTTAATAAAGTTATGGGGAGAGGGTAATGTAAAATGCTATATGCTTTTTGGAGGATAATTTGGTGGTATAGTTTTTATGAAACTTAAAACTACTTTGTACTGTTTGGTCTTATAATGCCATATCTAAAATTGTATACTAAGAAAATGTTGAGAAATGTGCATTAAATTGAAATTCTCGTTGAAGCATTATTTATAATATAAAAATTGGTAACAGTCTAAATGCCCAACAATAATGAAACTGGTTTATAACTATTAATTCAATGTACATATGTGGGCAACAATGAAAAACTACTTAGTAATGTGAGAAAATATTTCTGATAGGATTTTTAGTCAGATGGAGAGAAAAAAATGATTCTGGTTTTATAAAAAATTTATTGTGGCTTTATTTTTTGTGGCTAAATTGTTAATAATCCTTGATGCCTGGGGAAAATTTGCTTTGTTCTCATTGTTTAAATATTAGATCACATTGTAGAATTGTATTCATATGTACATATGAATATAAGAATTATGAAATGAAACATATCAAATGTTACTGATACATTCTTTGTATGGTAGATTTATAGATAATTTAGTGAGTTTTTTGGTACTGTTTTATTTTCCAAATATTTTGTAGTGAACACTATTTTTTTCCCCCTAAGACATCCCTCCTTCCCTTTCTCCTTTTTTCCTTTCTTTTTCCTTACATATATTTGATTAAGTAATACTCTCTCATGGCTTAACTGAAAACTATAAAAGTATCTATAGAGAAAAATCTCTCTCGCTCCTGTCTCCAAGTCACTTAGCTGTCGTCTTTGAAAGCAACCAGTGATACCATTGTTCTTGTATATCCTTCAAGAAATATTTTTGCCTAAAATCACTTTATTTTTTTTTTAATGTTTATTTATTTTTGAGAAAGAGAAACAGACTCTGAGTAGGGAAGGGGCAGAGAGAGAGGGAGACAAAGAATTCAAAGCAGTCTCTAGGCACTGAGCTGTCAGCACACAGCCTGATGCGGGGCTCAAACTCATGAACTGTGAGATTATGACTTGAGCTGAAGTTGGACGCTTAACTGACTGAGCCTCCTAGGCTCCCCAGTATCAGTTTAATCAGAACAATGGTACAACAAACATAATTTAAAATTTTTTCTTTTTTCAGGTTAATTTGGAGTATCTAGAGCTATACTGATCTGGAGCTCTGAGTCGACCATTACAGTTGTTTTTTTTTAATTTACTTTATTTTTTTTTATGTTTTTATGTTTTTTTAAATGTATTTATTTTGAGAGAGAGAGTACAAATGAGGGAGGGGCAGAGAGAGAAGGAGAGAGAGAATCCCAAGCTAATAGTGCATAGCCTGATGCAGGGCTCAGTCTCACAAACTGAGATCATGACCTGAGCTGAAATCAAGACTGAGCCACCCAGGTGCCCCAACTAATATTTTTTCTTTGAAATGGTTGTGATTGTGGGTATGGTATCATTTCTCCTGTATGTGGCTTTAATGATGTTCTGAAAATTCTGAGATAAACTTGTTTTATTCCTTTGTTGCAATGTTGATTCGTATTTCAGTTATGCATATTTGTTTTTAGGGCAAATCCTGCTATTTTTATCATGGCGTACATAAAATTAGTGATCAACACACATTACAGACTCTGGAAGGGATGTGCAAAGCCTGGGATATAGAAGAACTTGTCAGCTTGGGAAAAAAACTAAAGGCATGTCCGTATTACACAGCACGGGAACTAATAGAAGATGCTCACATAGTATTTTGTCCCTACAACTATCTTCTAGATGCACAAATAAGGGAAAGTGTGAGTAGCTATATGAAAATTCAAACTTTTCTCCCACTTACTGGAATATAAGTGATCAATATGAAAGCTTTTAGATGTTTCACTTTTTTTTTTTGCTTTATATTTATGTACATATATAAATAGAGTACTGAAAACAATCTGAGGTGTATTAAAAACTGAATTTTAGAACTTGTCATTTTAATGTCCAAAGTAGTAAATATTTTGAAATGGGATTATAGCACAGGTTTTCAACCTTGATAGTATTGACATTTTGGATTTGATGATTCTTTGTTGTCGTGGTTTATCTTGCACACTGTAGGATGCTTAGCAGCATCTCTGGTTTTATCCTCTAGACACCAGTAGCATCCTTAGAGCTGTCACAATCAAAAATGTCTCCTGATGTTGCCAAGTATACGGGTGGGGAGGGCAGGTAGGAGCAGAGTTATCCCCATTTGAGGCCCATTGATAACTATCACTCCTTCCATTTATGAATAATCAGAATTATTTTAAAACATTCATCTGAAGAATCTATAGTTTGAAGAATTTGTGGGGAGAATATGTATAACATGCAAATTATGCTTTGTGAGCTTTTGATAAATGAAATTTGGATATAGCATTTGTGTTTATTTGCATGGTTCTTCTTAGAAACATCCAGTTGTTACAGTATAAGAGAAAAAGTGAATAACTTAGTATATTCAATTATTATTCTTCTCTTTAGATCTGACTACTTACTAACTTCCTATTTAAGCTTAAAATTAATAGGCATTATGTTTACTATCTCTACTGTCCTACCTCTTATTTGGTTGCCTCTTATCTAGACCCTTTCCTCTGAGCCACTGTACATATCAATGGCATGTCAGTCTTTCTAATATTACTTTTATTACATCGTTCTGTGGCTTGAAAATCTATTGCACTCTTGGCTCATGGGATAAAGTCCATATTTCTTAAGCTTACTCTCAAAATGTTCAATAGTCTGGCTTGAATCTGCCTTTTCAGACATCTCTGCTACAAACTTCCAACTTGAACCCTACAAAAATTACCTCATACCCCCCTGAGGACACCTTATTCTTTCCTATATCTCTGCTTTTGATGATGCCTATATTGAAATGCCCTACTCCCTTTGTCTATACAAATCCAAATTCTACTCCTTTTTTAAACCCCAATATATTTCCTACTCTTCCATGGTTCTTTTTCAGTCATCGTCAACCCTCTGTATATTTTTTCTTCAGAATAACTCACTGGTAATTGCTTTGTACATTTCTTTCTATTAGCCAGGACTCTTTCAGTTGCAAGTGATACAAATCCAGCTTCACCAGAACTTAAGAAAAAAATACTTGGCTGACTTTATTGCGATGGCTTTATTCTCAGGCAGGTTCTTTCTAGTGGAAACAAAGATAACCACAAGCAGCCACCTAACCTGGAAAAAAAGAACATCATCTCCTATTCATCACCCCAGATTTCTCTGGTTGGCCTACCTTGAATCCCACCTCCATTCTTTTTTTTTTTTTTTAATTTTTTTTTTAATGTTTATTTTTGAAAGAGAGACAGAGTGTGAGTGGGGGAGGGACAGAGAGAGAGGAAGACACAGAATCTGAAGCGGGCTCCAGGCTCTGAGCTGTCAGGACAGAGCCCAACACGGGGCTCAAACTCATGAACTGCAAGATAATGACCTGAGCTGAAGTCCAACACTTAACCGGCTGAGCCACCTAGGCGCCCTCCCCATCTCCATTCTTAAACCTGTGACCACAGAGGGATGGAATACTTTATTTAATTGATAAGCCTGAATTCTATGTTGTGAGAGTGGTGATATCCCTTGATTAACAGATTAATAGGTCTATCAACATCACATCAGAATTGGGGAAGAACAATTCTCAAAATGAAGGGTTGTAAGAAAGTCTAAAATGAAATAGATACATGCTATATTATATTAACATTTTGAGAGTCTTTTGAATCTTGTATTTTAGTTTAAAAAAAATTTTTTTTACTCTGCTTTTAACATTATATTGGAGATTCCCTCATAGTGAGATTTTTATACCCCTTTGTGTGGCCAGCTGTACTTTAATCCAGGCTCACATAACACATATTTTCATAGTGAAAAATGGGAACCGGTAATGTTGAGTTGATACTTGTTAGCCTTAGTGTTTCAAATGTTTTAAGACCTAGAATCAGTTGCTTATATAATTACCCTTGTTATTGGTCTGTCATGCAAAGTTTTAAATGAAATATCTTGCCTACTGCTGTTAAATCCATTTTGCTGAATGTTTTACAGGAAAATTCTTTTGTCTTATAGATGGATATCAATCTGAAAGAACAGATTGTCATTTTAGATGAAGCTCATAACATTGAGGACTGTGCTCGGGAGTCAGCGAGTTACAGTGTAACAGAAGTTCAACTTTGGTTTGCTCGAGATGAATTAGATACTATGGTCAACAATAATATAAGGAAGAAAGACCATGAACCCCTACGAGCTGTGTGCTATAGCCTAATTAAGTAAGAACATTTGTCTGTCATTTATACTGCCTATGTATTAACAACATGTTTCATTATGCCATAGTATTTTATAATTACTAACTTTGACCAGGCTACTTGGGAAATGGATTGTTCCTTGCCAGTTAAACTTTTAGAAATATGCCAGTCCGAACTTTTGTCTTGTTGAAAAGAATATGATAAACCAATTGATTTTTAAATTGATCATTGTGAATATTATTTCTAATTTAACGGAATAATTTAATAGCCCCATATTTGATGTATAAAGGACATTGAGCTGACAATAAACTAAACATGGTTTTAATTAACATATTTTAAATTTTTAATTTTTTTTAATGTTTATTTTTGAGACAGAGAGAGACAGAGCATGAGTGGTGGGGGTGGGGGAGCAGAGAGAGGGAGACACAGAATCCAAAGCAGGCTCCAGGCTCTGAGTTGTCAGCACAGAGCCCAACGTGGGGCTTAAACTCACAGACCATGAGATCATGACCTGAGCCACAGTCATATGCTTAACCTACTGAGCCACCCAGGTGTCCAACATATTTTAAAATTTTATATTATGGCTTTAATTTATTGCTTTATCTTCCAGTTTGAGTAAGATTCTGATTGGATGAGTTTTAATTAACCAAAATTTCAATACTCTAAAATAATAGATTTGGTAATAATTTTATTAAAATTTATGTTAAATTCCTTTTTATTAGATATTAGGTTGTTGATCTAGAATCTCTTTATCTTAGACCTTGATACTATGTCCCATTCCATTTACTGCCGCGTTTTTCTTTTCTTGTTTCTTTGTTTCTTTTTCTTTCTTTCTTTCTTTCTTTCTTTCTTTCTTTCTTTCTTTCTTTCTTTCTTTCTTTCTTCCGTTCTTTTCATAAGTTTATTTATTTGGAGAGAGAGAGAGAGCACACATGTGAGCCAGGGAGGGGGCAGAGAGAGGAGAGAGACAGTCCCAAGCAGACTCTGTGACTGCATGGAACCCTACTTGGGGATCAGTGCCACAAACCATGAGATCATGACCTGAGTCAAAATGAAGAGTCGGATGCTTAGCTGACTGAGTCACCCAGGCTCCCCCTGCAGCACTTTTCTTTTCCCTCACAGTATACTTCAAAAATTTTTTGAATGTTGGGGTGCCTGCTTGCATGCATGCTTTCTCCCTCTCAAAATAAACTTTAAAAAAGTGTTTAAAATTTTTTGAATGTTGTACAGTCTCATATTTGAACATAAAAGGTATACAAATTTATGTTGTAAAAACTCCTTCCCACTCTGTTCTCTATCTGCTTAGTTTCTCTCCTCCTGAACAAGTTTATCTGTCGTTCAGTCCATATTTATGAGCAATTCAGTGCATATATGAAGCAATATACTTTCCCCTTTCTCTCCTTTTTATCCAAATGATAGCATACTATACTTCCATTTTTTGTCTTCTCCATTTTAAGCATAAAAATATGTTATTTTATTTTATTTTATTTTTTTTTAATTTTTTGTTTCAACGTTTATTTATTTTGGGGACAAAGAGAGACAGAGCATGAACGGGGCAGGGGCAGAGAGAGAGGGAGACACAGAATCGGAAACAGGCTCCAGGCTCTGAGCCATCAGCCCAGAGCCTGACGCGGGGCTCGAACTCACGGACCGCGAGATCGTGACCTGGCTGAAGTCGGACGCTCAACCGACTGCGCCACCCAGGCGCCCCAAAAATATGTTATTTTTAAGCCCTTTTATTGGGGTACACAAAGCTGTAAATATTTAATGTATACACTTGATGAGTTTTCAGATAAGTATTCATCCATGAAACTGTCACCACAATTTTGCCATAAACATATCGCCTCTGAAAGTTTCCTTTGCCCTCTTTTATTTTTTTATGATATGAACACTTAATGTAAGATCTACCCTCTTAGCAAATATTTAAGTATATAGTATAGTATTGTTAACTCTTGGCACTGTACTTTATACATTTGTCTTCCTATATCTTGCCTTTTTTTGCTTAACAATATATTTTGGAGATCTTCCCATATCAAGACTTAGAAAGCTTTCTCAGTTTTAAAAAAATAGTTGCCTAAAATGCCATTGCATGGATGTCCACTAATTTCTTTAGCCTCTAATTAATAGGTACTGAGGTTTATAATCCTATGCTGTTACATTACTGTAATGAATAACTTTGAACATATGTCACATGTTTGGGAAGATATAGGAAAATTCTTAGAAGTGGGATTATTGGGTCAGAGCATAGATCTACATGTAATTTTGATAGATATTTCTAAAACTTACACAATAGGGGAATGGGTAGAATAATTTATACTCCTATGAGCAATATATGAGAGCATGAAAGTTTTTTTCTAGTCAGATGGGTGAAAACTGGTATCCCACTGTAGTTTTTACTTATAGTTCTCTGAATAGGATTGAGATTGAGCATTTTATTTTTTATGTTTATTTATTTATTTTGAGAGAGAGAGAAAATTTGAACAGGGGAAGGGCAGAAAGAGGAGACAGAGAATCCCAAGCAGGCTCTGTGCAGTTAGCAGAGTCAGACTTGGAGCTCAGTCTCACAAACCATGAGGTCATGACCTGAGCTAAAATCAAGAGTCAGATGCTTAACTGAGCCACCCAGCTGCCCCAAGATTAAGCATTTTAAAAGGCCATTTATTTGTTTACTAAAAAAATGTTTTTTAGTGTTTATTTATTTCTGGGAGATTGAGAGAGAGTACGAGCAGAGGAGGGGCAGAGGGAGGGAAACACAGAACCTGAAGCAGGCTTCAGGTTCCAAGCTGTCAGCACAGAGCCTGATGCAGGGCTTGATCCCACAAACTGTGAGATCATGACCTGAGCCGAAGTCAGACACAACCGACTGAGCCACCCAGGCGCGCCTTAATAGGCCATTTATATTTCCTTTCCTGTCGGCTGTCTATTTACCTCTGTGTCCTCTTTTTGTTCTTGTTATGGTTCTTATTGATTTGTACAAGCTCTTTGCGAATTAACCCTTTGCCTGTGATAAGAGTTGCAATATTTTTTCCCCTATTTTGCCATGTGCTTGTGTCTTTCTTTATGGTATTTTTGCCA